>NC_136903.1:20967892-21143580 GCF_949606895.1 Notothenia rossii
TTTCAACACACAGATGCTGCCCGGAGGACCTGGACACAATTTTAATATGCAGCGAGACCACCCACCCAAAGAGGATCAGGTAAAAGACCAAGGAGAAGTTATCGGCTGTCATTTTTGCAATAGATGACCAGTGCAATATTACACACATCGAGGAATTAAAATCTGCATAAGGAAATAATTAACTGGCAACATTTTAAATATATAACAGTACGTGTCTCTTACACTTGGCTTCTGTTATGACTGTTCTATTTGAAATGTTAATCACAGGCATTTCATTTACATTTCAAACGTCCCTGAAGTGATCAATCATTCGGCTCTCAGGCATCACACTCATCAATAAATCCCTGACCTGCAGAGATTCCTGCAGTGTTACTAATTTCATCTCGGCTAGCGAATAGACCATGCATCCTCTGTCGAACTGAATATTCAATAACACTTCATTGTTTAATGTTCACGTAGAAACTCTAAATACAGTTTAGCTTTGGCATATCGTTAGACTCTAGCTACATACAGTACATTTTCTACTAAGAAGATTAGCTCTTTTTTATTCTTCACATTTTTGTGTGTACAATAAAGCACATTGTAATTATCAGTAAGTGTTATTTGAATGTTGATGCAACTGCCATTGGATCCAACAACAACAGATGGTCCTCCATCCTCCCACTGTGGCTCTTTTTGTTGGTTTATGTGAATCTACAAATGTGAGGAGATTATTTTCATTATATGCTTTGATTATCATTTTGTGACCCTCTCTGATATTTCCCTGTTGAATCTCAACTATAAAGCGGTAGACATTCTCAGTAACAAAATGTCTCAGCGGGTATCACTGAGGTATTTAAAGCGATTTACCAATCTTTAGCAAATGACATGCAATCTTTACACTGCCAATCAAGGATGTCAGCACCTCATTTTAGCTGACAAATGGTCACAATCGATGCAACGTATACTGTATATATGCAAAAGAGAAAAGCTGTGAACTCTGCATACATTAACAGAACAACTAAATATTATTTGTATTCAATATCATGTGTATGCTCCATATACATTCATATGCAACAAAAAAAGAAAAGGCTAGACTTATCAATACCATGACTATTTTGTACATCTCCAATTTTAACAGTGTACTATATTGTATACTGTGTAGGTCATATGAGGCAAGGCAAGTTTATTTATATGGCACCTTTCAACACAAAGTAATTCAAGGTGCTTTAATATATGGGCATGCAAAGGATGTTCAAATCAAGAATACAGTAAAGTAGATCATGAACAATATTTCTTTCTATGAAACCCAAATCTAAAACAGATACCTGAATAAATTACACGTAAAAAATTATTTAAAATGTTTTATAAAATAAAAAAGATTCTACAAAAGGTGATTCCTCTAAACTAAATATAATAGTTGTAGAGTTATTAGCTTGTCAAAAGAGCTTTGTGACAGCCCCTTGTCTGCCTCTCTAAAACTGAGAGTGAATTGAAATCTTAAACATGCTGATCATGGTTTTTTTAAGGACAGTTACAAAGGTCAAGATGTAACACACCCACCTACCTTCATGAATCTGAATGTTCTCCTGCTGAAGAAACTCTGATTCACAGAGAGGAGAGGAATAGAGAAGTAGACTAGTATTCAGTGGCCGTACAGCTATTTTCAGTTGTCACCAATAAATCCAAAAATATGGTCTCTGCGGCGCTGCCAAACCAGCAGTCCCACTTAATTAATTAGAGAAGTTATTTCAACACTGTGGTTCTGTTTTCTCCACACTTCCTCTGACTGTCTGCCATGGTCTCTAAAGAATGTGTCAGACAACCCACGTTTCTTTTTATACAGCAAACACCAATATGTTCACAACAGTTTATAAACCTTTATCCAATAGGGGCAGTACCATTTTTAGCTTGTTAATTATTATGGACATGCTGTAGTTATAAGCCAATTAAATGCATTACAAAGCATTATAGCAACTTCATATGTATTTTGAGTGTTATCTTGTATATTCAATTATATATAATGCTTTTCCGATAACAACATTGAAAATGCCACATTTATATGTAGTATTTATATTTATTACAGACTGATGAATATAGGCCTGCTGATTGTTCTGCCGGTGTCTGGCGTCAAAATGAATCTCAGTTTCACTAAGTCCATTGTATACCGAAATAAATGGTTCACAATAGTTGGGTATAAAAAGCTGTTTGATTTAGCTTTAAGTGGACAGATAAAATGACCCTTTTTTTCTTTTACTCCCTCCCCAATCTGTCACCCCCCCCTTTTCCCCTACACCTTTTTTCTCAGGTTTCATCGTCCTTCAGTGGACGGTGTGAGAGCATCGCTCCTCCCAGCGTTTTACTACGTGTATGCCAATGTGTACTATGGCTTTTTATTCCTATGTGATGATGAAACATGTTCGTGTAGGGATAGAAGCCATTTTACACGGGGTGAGAGAGCTCCATGACAGAAGTGAGGGCCTCTCCTGAAGACTAGCATACGGCTGGATGAATGCGACTGTCTTCGGCTGAACGTTTCCCTGTAGTAAAGATACATTTACGCTCCTCGTTCAGTTGATGAGTGAGCTCATTGAAGTGCTGATCCGAACCATAGACTGTATATATAGATCTGAACACATCAAATGAAGACAGACTTTGTTGTGTGTGCACCTGTTTTTCGCCTGCAGGCACAAGCTTCCCCTGCTACCACTGTTTGATGCATGTGGTGACAGCTGCAGTCCGCTGGGATGGAAGTTGGAACATTTGCAAATAAGTCATGAACAAAAGAAGAAAAGAGCAAGTAGAGACCAATACAGATCTTTAATAACCATCTATAAAAGAGGCACTTAGTGAACCACTTTACATCTTTTAGAGGCACTGCAATCCCCTTTCATCTCTCTCTGATTCTTTTGCACATTATTAAAATAAAACTTTGACATGAAGCATGACACCAAAAACAACAATCTACCTACAATATTATACAATATAAGATACATACAGTATAAACAAGATAAAGCACCTTTGTTGTAGTAGTAAATACTATTCATAATTAAACAGTTGGAGTTACAGACACGTTGATTGAGTTTGTGATTTGTGTGTGATTATCAGTGCATGGGAAGAACTCCGAATACAGGTCTTGGGACTGTAATGTCCTTGTATGCACCTGAAATTATACAATGGAAGCTTTCCTAATCTTGCCTTCTTTGCCTACGTATGAAGTATTTGAATGCTTTGCACAGTATCTTTAAAAAACAAAAGAGAACCAGTAAAGACAGTCGGATGGATGAAGTGTAACTGCTACAGATCTTATGTTCCCTTTTGAGGACATTTTGCATTCACATTACAATTAAACACAATGCAGCACCAGAGGGTTTATACAAAAGGCTAGTATGATGAATGTCAATGCAGTACAGTAAAGTAAAAAATTAATACAAAATGAATATGTTGGAAGCATGTACAAAAGGTGCACAGACAAAGGTCCAGGAAAGTTACGATGTCATTTGGTCCTTTTTGCAGAAAGGCTTAATCTGATAAGATCCAATGCAAAATGAACATGCATTTCTTAGAAGAAAACATTTGACCATATGTTCAAGTAATTGTTCCCGTCCTTTAGGTAAATGACATATAATATCTAAAACAGATAATAGCCAACAAAGGAAAAGCAGAAAAGGAGTTCAATGATTTTCCCAACTAACATATTCATTTTTGACCCAAAATTCATATACGCCGTTCGTCCTCGCATTTGTGTAACAAAAACACATGTACAAAGAAGACATAAAGTGACTACGTAAGTATTTAAAGATAGCATTTCACAGAAAAAAGGCTGTGCAATCTCATTCACCATAATGAATTATATCTTAAACATTTATAACTGTGTCTCTTATTCACAGATCCCTCACGCCCCTCTCAGTTAATAGTTTCTGATGTGTCCTTCCTTAAAGGAATCTTAAAGCTAGTGAGTTTTTGGCCAAACAGCTGGCTTAAGAGGTGATTCTGGGACTCTGCTGTCCTGTAGGAATGGCTCTCTATTGACCTAACCCCCATCTTTGGCCTAGATTTATTCAAAGAATTGTTCATGGGAACTGAGGACACTTTTGAAATCGGGGGATGCAAAGGCCGCCCCAGAGGTCCCTTTTTGGCTTTGTAATCTCCGTTAAGAGGAATCTCAGCTTTCTTCTGTGTACAGCCGTCAAGCAAGTTTCTTTTTGACTGCAACCCCAAGTTTGAAGTCTTGCACTTGGAAACAATTTTATTGCTAACGACGTCGTCCCGCACTGAGGACAGCACGGGGTAGTCATTGGGTCCATCTGCCTTCCTTTGCAGAGACTGATTTGCACACTTGCTGGGGCGACATTTTTTCTTGGCCCGAGAGTCAACACCAAAGTTCTCCTGTGTGGCTGGAGAGGAAACCCTCTGCAGGCTGTGGGGGGATTTCATGTCTTTCCTCTTCTTCTGTTGTCTCA
The DNA here is from genome assembly GCF_949606895.1 of Notothenia rossii. Taxonomy (NCBI): domain Eukaryota; kingdom Metazoa; phylum Chordata; class Actinopteri; order Perciformes; family Nototheniidae; genus Notothenia; species Notothenia rossii. The sequence continues at coordinate 20,972,335 of NC_136903.1, forward strand.
ACGGGTCTTTGTCCTCAACCTTGGAGTTGATGACGGGTGTGCTGTCTGTAGCCTTCATGCTGCCAGTTCTGTTTTTAGTGTTCTCCGTTGTTTTGGCAGGCGAGGCTTTGTCTTTCATGAGACTGCTACCTTCCGGCTCAGCACCTTGGGATAATGTTAGCTGTTTGCTGTCATTATTTGAAGCCTTCTGAGAGTGCTCATCATCACTCTGTTGATCCATCACAACAGCAGCTGATTCACGCTTCGCCTCAAGTGTCTTTGAAATAATTGGATTTTCTTTTAAGCTGACAAAAGAGTCTTTGCTAAGTGGAAGTGAATCTGTTTCCTTTTCAGTTTCAGTTGTGTCACCTTCAGCAGAGCTATCCTCAGCTTTAACAGTGTCCTCCCCCACACTACTACTTTCTTTAGACGCTGGCCATGAGGTTGTTTCTGCTCTAATGCAGACTGACACATTCTCTTCTTTCACGTCACATGGATCACTAATTGATTTCCCATTAGTGTCTTTATCAGGAAGAGGTGAGGTGGCTGTGTCAAGTTCTTCTGTCTTCGTTGCATCAGACTCTGGTGAGCCCATATGAATACATTTCTCCAGCTCTACAAGTAGATCAGAGTAGTCCTCAGCAACGTCCTCAGTCTTTACATTTGTGTTGTTTGTGTCACTGTGGTATTCATTTGTGATTGTCTGTGTGGAGTCGTCCGATGTGGACACGGGGGGTTTTGAAGACTCTGAGTTTTGATTTAAGTGCAGTGAGCTTACACTGGCGATGCCGCTGTCTGAGCTGTTTTCCTGCAGACTGTCAGAGAGAATTCTCCTCTTTTTACTCGCAGGCGAATCACATTCATCTTCTTTGGGAGCCGACGCTTTGACAGGTCTGAGAACACCTCGGAATTTGAAGATTTTGTTTCCCCCTGACAGGTGCTTTTCCATGTGACGATCAAACTGCTCCTTCTTTGAAAAGGTGTAGTTGCAGGTGCTGCAGATGAAAGATTTTTTAATCACATGCATGACATCCGCGCAGAGCTCACAGGTGTAGAGGGTGGTGTGTTTGGAATCCGGCTCATCCACCTCCTCATGTTCTCTCTTCAGGTGACCTTTGAGCTCTTGGGCCTCCTGATAAGAGACGGGGCATTTGTGACACAGGAAGATCTTCTCCAGATTGTGAACCACTAAATGTCTCTGCAGTTTGAATGGCTTGGGGAATTGTTTTCCGCAGTGGTGGCAGTCTCTTGAGGGGTCTTTGCAGTTTGGATGCATCTCCACACTTTTAGGTGTCTCTATTTTGTGGAGGACCTCGAGCGGGGTTAATGTGCTCTGCTTCCCACCTGCTCCACTGCTACTTTTAGTTTTGTGAACTTTTGGCTCAGCCCCCTCAGAGCTTTTCCCCTCTCCCACAGCGCTGTCTGCAGTGACAGCTTTTTCCTGTTCTTTAGTGGCTTTGCTCGATTCTCTGCTGGCTTTGCTGGGGCGGTGCTGCATGATGGAAGTGATAAAGTTCTTCACAGCTGTCTCCTGCATGAAGCAGCCTGGAATGCCTAACATGGAGCCTTGAGTCTGACCCCTCCGAGCGAACTGAGTGGCATGCTCTCGTAAATGTTCATTGTACATCCACACGTCCGAAATCTCCTTCAAGCACATTCCACAGGTCCAGATACCCGTCTTGTTCTTGGCGTGTTTCTCCCTCAGATGGTCTCTCAGCTGCTCCCTGGAGCTGAACTTACGCTGGACACACATGTAGCAGGTTGGAGGGGGGGAGGGGTTGTGGGAGAGTTTATGAAAGTTCAGCTCTCCCAGGGTGAGGAACCAGGTGAAGCACACTTTGCACTTGTACTGCTTATCTTTGACCTTTATTCCGCCGTCTTTCCGTTTCCTGCCTCGCCTCTCCATCACTTTCTTGGACTTTTCATCATCTCTGTTTTCCACGTCGACAGCTGCAATCGGAGGAGCCACTGAGATATCTTTTTTCGGATCGAAGAACTTAATCTCAGGAAGTTGAAAGGTGGTGTTGATGTTTTGGATGTCAATTCTTTGGAAGGTTTGGATACTCTTTGTGACGCATGGGTCTACGATGTGGGGGGCCGAGGGCGGGGGCGAAGGGCTGGGTGGAGTTGGCTCCTCTGCTTTACAGCTGCTGGGGTCAGAGGTCACCGTTGAGCCTGCGTCCAAGCCACTGGAGCCACTCCATTCAATTGAAGATTCATCAACGGTGCTCTCGAGTGGATTCAAGGGGCTGTTGCAGACCTCTTTAACGTCCTCAAGAACATCCTGCTGATCACTTTGTTTAGCATCTGACACCTCCTTGACATCAGTCTTTAACGTGCTGTTGTGGCACATGTTCAACATGATGGCATCATCAATAGATATTGTCTCATATTCACAGCGATTAGTTTGACTCTCAGTGAAAATCTCCTCTGCTTTGTTTTCCATGAACTGATCTTTACTTTGCATGAGAGTTTCTAAAGGAGGAGATTCCTGAGTAACATTTGTATCGGGCGATAGCTTTTGTCTTTTGTTTCTTTTGCTATACACCCTCGGGCACTTTTTCCTTTTTGCCTCGTCATCTCTGGGGAACAGCTGTGAGAATGTGGTGTCGTCGTCAAGTAGTGCCTTCAGATCAGGACTGATGCCGGGAGGACTGACAGGGGAACAACTCAAACAGGAGAGAGGATGTGCTTCGTCTGATGCCACCACTTTTCTGAGAATCTCTTGGGCAAGGCTGTCTTCTGAAGCTTTCTGTTCACACACTTCTTCAACAGCACAGCACTGAGTATTTCTTGGCTCATTGTCTACAGATAAAGCACTTTCCACATTACTATCTGTATAAATGTCATCATTTGCCATCTCCGTCATGCTTGTACATTTCATTTCTTCCGTATTAGTGATTTCATTTTGCTCCACAGTCTCATTTAGTACATTTGGTTCTTTTGTTAGAGATTGGGGTGTGCTGTTGAAGCCAGATTGTGTAGTCACAGCTTGAGGAAATGTTTCTGTTCCATTAACAGTTTTTTCATTGATTTCCATATGCTCTGCTGGAGATTTGCACATTTCTTGTATTCCACTGCTTTTGAATTCAGGGGTTATAGCTTGAAGTAGGTTTGTTTTTAATATATTCAGAAGCTCATCAGAGAAAGGGTCTGTCTTGATGTTTACATCAGTGATTTTGTTCTTTCTAGCTTTGTTGTTCTTTGCTTTTGATGGTAGCACAGGGTTTTGATGGCCTACTTCACCCACTGTCACCGCATTTGTCTCTTTTGCTATTTCCTCCGGGACTGAATCAGTCTCTGCTGCTTTAGACACGAGAGTGCTACTTGTTTCAGGCAGCCCGTGTATTTCTGTTGGGTAACAGGTCTGTGAATGATCTTTATTTCCTTTCTCTGTGGTTTGTGATGCTTCACAAATAAGCATAGTCCCCTGATGGCTTGATATTGTGCTCTGGAGGCCAATGTGTTTTTCACTTCTGACCAAATGTTTCATTGCTTTATGTCTCTTTAACCCAGGCACAGTCCTGAAACACATTAGACAGATTTCACAGAGCTCTTTCCCCTGCTGAGCACTGTTCTGTGTCTTTTTTGGTGTTGTTTCTTTGTGTACTTTTGAATACTGGCAAGTCTGTATTGTGAGTTGCTTCTCTGATGGGTCTGGTGGAGGGGGCATTTGTTCATTTTCACAGATAATGAGTGGCTTAGAAGTGGGCAGACCATCTGAAATGTTGTTTTTGAAGAGTGTACTATCTTCAGCAGAAGCCTGCTGAGAGCCTAACATATTTGGTTCATCCTTTCTTAGCAGGTCAATATTCAAAGGCTCAACAGGTCCAACTATTTCATGGTGAACCTGCAAATCTGTCTTTTCATTAACAGTTGAGGAATCACCCAATGGAAAACCTGAGGAGTCCATACTTTGCTGGAGGGCCAGTGGTTCATCTGATAAAATGATTTTAGCTGCAGGGTCTGAGTTCAGTGATACCACCGCCTCTACTTCAGCTTTGTTGGAAATCAGTGCAGGGTTTAAGCTCAGGTCACATGCTCCACAGTCATCTCTTGGACTCTGCTTGATGTCTGCATTCTCACTGTGTTCACTGGCAGGTGAAATGTAGTCATATTGATTCAGTCGCGGAGGTTCGTCTGAGATGCTGTTGTAGTTGAGAGGGCTGAGCTTGAAATCGCACATCGAATCACTCTTTTCTAGGCAATCTGACACTTCTGCTGGTTCTACCGAGCTGGTGACTGGAAGTGGAGAAGGAATGCTGATTTCAGAGGTGGGGATTTTACACTCAATTACCCCCAAATCCAGAGTATGTGGGCTTATCAAGGAATACTCAATCTCTGCTGTTGTTTGCAGTTCTCTGTCACTGTTCAAAGCCTCGTTCTCGTTGCAGTTTTCTTCTGTTTTTATGGGGGACTGTATATTTTGAATCGAGCCTTGATCAACCGACATATCACTGGATTTGCTCTGTGACTGACATGACTCCTCTTCAACGTTCCAGTTTTCCAAGGTTGTTTGATCAGAGGCTGAAGTTAGAGGACTGGTTGGTGTGGCAGTTTGAGGAAAATCACTTTCATCATCCTCTTCTCTGCATGGTGAGTTTTGGTGACTTGCCAGGAAATCAATAGGAAGGTGTTCTTTGATGTCCTGAACATTTAAAATATCATCTTGTTTCTGAAAGCCAAGACCTGTTTCAGGTTCTAATGAATCTTCGAATGGCGAAACTTTGCAGGAAGCTCTCTCAATAAGGGCATCGGACTGTGAAATAATCAAGAGATGTCCCTTCATGGACGCCGTGTCTCTGAAGGGTGAGCAATGACTGGTGCTCTCTGTATTGGGTTCCACAAGTATTGGACTACAGGGCTCGTCTGTGCTGACGATCTCCATCGACAGAGCAGTTGTTGGACTTGCACTGTAAGTCTTAGCAGGGCTGTGGTTCTCACATGGAGATAGTCCAATCAAAGGATCCTGTTCGGCGGTTATTTCCTCGTTTACGCTGTCTGAGCATTCAACTCCTGAAATGACGAATGAACCAATGTCTTCAGTGCTATCATGGTTTTCGGTGGAATGTTCTTTGTCTGCTGTTTTAATTTGCTCGTCAATGTCGAGACCAATGTCAGGTAGAGCTGGTGATGAGGGTTGGCTAAATGATTGATCGGTGATCCCCTTCACTGCCTCTGCCTCCTCATATCCATTTGTGGTCAAATGTTCTGGACTGTTACCACTGTTTTCAAATAAGTGAGTCACATCGTACGCTGCATTACTGTCTCTGTCAGACTCTTCAACCACATGTGGGTCATGTGTCACCGCACTTGAGCAAGGAGCGGACTCAATCAAATGACTATTCTCTGTGACATCCTCCTCTGTTGTGAATTTAGTCCCAGCCTTGCTCTCATTGTTTTCTGTGGGGTTACTTGGCTGTAATGAAATTGGCTGTTTTCCATCGACAGTGGGGTCAGTGCTGTTCGAGAGGGATGACAGTGACTCGTTCAGAATGAATTCAATATCGTCCTTCCGCTCATTGATATTTGGAGGTGATAATATATTCTCCTTCCCGGTAATTGCTTCTTTTTCACTGTGATCTTCTCTCTCAACTGCATCAGTTGCCTGACATTCAATTTCTTGACGTTGTTGACTTGTGAGAGAGGTGACATTTGGCTCCTTGTGTTCTGATATAATGGGTTCTTTTTTGAATATAGAGTCGGAAATCACCTCCAGGCTTTTCATGAGGTTTTCTGTGTACCTCTTCTGTTCTAAAATCTCTTCCTTTGTTTCAGTAGGAGTCTCTTTTTCAGCATCCCTCTTCACTGACTCCTGGTCATGGTGGAGCTGTCGGTGTTCAATATGGGAGGCTGTGGTGATGAAACTATCATCCATGTTTTCAGTGAGATGCTCAAGGGCTCCTGGTTCATTGTGCATTGGAGTGTGGGGACTGTGCTGCTCACCCATTAGGTCAAAGTGGAATGGGCTGGACCACGGTTCAGTGAAAGGCTCAGAGGGCAAACTGCTCACTGCTACATTCATGGTTTGCACAGAGCACTTTATATCCAGACCCCCACTCTCTGTCTCATCACTCAGACGTAAAGGTGAAAACTTGCTCATTTTCAGCTGTTTTGTGACATCCTGAGCTAGTAGGGTTGGGTTTTCCAGCTTAGTTGTTTGCAGCTGGTTTTCAAGCTCATTCACTATTCTTTTTATCTCTAACTCATCCTCTGATGCACATCTGTCGAGACTTTCAGTGTAGTCAATTATTTTATCAGGCAGAGACAAAGAAACATGATTGTAATCTGTTTTCTTTTCGTTTGGTTTCTCAGAGCTGCTTTTGTACTGAGATATCTCATCTGGCAGTACAGGGCTAACTATAAGGTTCCAGTCCCTCTGTTCCAGAAAGGGAGAGAAGGACGACACAAACTCTTCTTTTTTATCAGTCGTGTTCTCCATTGAATGGAAACCGTCTTTCTGAATCGGCATATCTGAGTAGAGGCCACTGTCAAATCCTGTAAGATCCCCGAACATTGATGAGGTGTCAAATGAAAGAGGGGATTTCAGGAGCCCCTGGTCCTGATCCAGGGGGTAGTGCATGAGGTGGAGCGTATCCTTTTGTATCAAAGGGCCTTGCCGCTTAGTTGGAGACAGGCACACCTCATCCATCAAAGAGGTGCAGAGGGATGCAGGCTTGTGTGCGTCTAGGTCATTGACTAAATGAATAGCCTCTTTCACCATGCAGACACTGTCACTCTGTTTTTCAAATGTGGTACTGTCTGATAGCTCTGGCTGTGTGGCTTGGGGCCCCTCGCCTTCTGTACCCTTTGTGTATGTGTCAATATTGAAATCAGGTTCTTTGTTGATGGTGTTAGAGTGTGAATCAAACTGTAGTGGTGTGCTATCTGTACTACTACAGTGTAAAGACAGCACGTGTGTTGGTTCTTCTTTGGTGCACGGATTGTCTTCTCTCTGTTGAGCGTTTTTGTCTGGATTTACTGTTTTGCCAGTTTCCTTCCTAGGAGACATTAGCTTCTCTCTTTTCGTATGAGAGCTTCTGCTTTTTTCAAAGTTTTTGATTATGTCTTTTGACCTTTGTGAGGATGACACTTGTTCATCAACTTCCAGATTGGACTGATTCTTTGGATCGTCTGTGCTGTCTGACAGAATGGCTTTGTCGGTATTGTACTTCTTGACAGGTTTAGAGAATGTCAGTGCTAGTGTGCTGGAGTCTTTACATAACTTCTGCGGGGAAGCCCTTTCATACGTTCGTTGCTCTGGGAATTCTTTCTTTTTGACATCTGTCTTTTTCTCACAGTCGGAGTCAGTGCGGTCAATGCTTTTGGGGCTGCTGATACCATCGCTTGAAACACTCACAGATGTGCTTACTTCACTGCTTGTGGATGACCTGCTACCCCTCCTCCTGAGTCTCTGGTGAGAAGCATGTTTCTCAGACGAGAGAGAAACCTCCTCACTCTTTTTAACCTCAAAACACTCCTTGGACTCATGTCGCCACGCTGCCTGGTCCCTCTCACTTCTTGCCCTCCACTTACACTCTTTTGTGTATGTGTATTTACACCGACTGCTTTGATTCAGCCGGCCCTGGCTTGCTATCTTAACAGGCTCACATTCATCGTCTGTGTCCGAGACGTAGTCATATTCTCCAAATGCAGGGTTCTGCACAGTGGGAGTGAGTCTCTCCATCACGAGGGAAAACTGGAGGTTTTTAGTTCCTTTAACATGGAGCTTATGAAGCTTATTTTTCTGTTGAACTATTTTGTGAATAAGTTCTTTGCTCCAGGTGCCCCCTCCAGAGTTTTTCCTCTTGCTCTCTTTCACTGCAGTTCTTGAGGTTGGAGATGTGGAGGCCTGTGCGGGTGTTGACCCTCTAAGTGCAGAGCTTTCCTGAAAGCTTTTAACGCCACAACGCTCAGAAAACTTGCTGGATAAGAGAAACCTTTGTGTACCTGTGTTTTCATCCTCACTCTTGCATAGTTTTCTCGTCTCTTTCAATGTGTTGTCTTGTTCCCTCGTCTTCTCCCTCGAGGCAATTCTTGAATTCTTATGAGAGACTTCCCTTTTTATGTTCATTCTCTCATCTTGTTCCAAATTCAGAGATATTTTCTCAAGCTTGCTTTCTGTGTACTGTTTATCAGCCTCAGGATTCTCAACATCAGAGTCATAAAAATACTTTCCCTGTGAGGAAGACCTGTCATCCTCTGCTGCCTGTTTATTTTTTCTCTCAAAGACCAGGGATTCTTTGGTTTTCAGGCATTGTTTATTTGATGTCGCTTTGACAGTGGTGAGGTCGTCATCAACAAATGCATCAATGAAACTACTGTCTATCTCTGCATTGTCTGATTGATATCCGAGTCCATTCAAAGCTTCTGTAATTAGGCTGTCTAATTTAGCATCCATTTCCAGCTCAGGGAGAGTGACAGGGAGGTGACCAGGTCCAGAGAACAGGTTGAGTTTCATTGGATCATCTTTGCTGTCTCCTTTTGTTTCACTGTCGGATATCAGTTCCCCATTTTTATTGAGGCCCAACAGAGATAGGTGAAGGTCAGATGGGCACCGTGACATCAAAACATTTGACACAAACGACATTGCTTTTGCCGGTTCTGTGTGAAACTTTCTGCTGTCTTCCATCTTTGATATGTCTTTGAGTTCATTTTGTGCAAACGTATGCTGAGCACAATATTGCTTATGGCCCAGAAAGGAAGCTAGGTTGTTGAAATTCTGATCACACTGCTTGCATGTCAGAAGGACATCTAACTGGTCAAGATTTGCTGCGGCTAATGAGGACGCTAACAGCTGATGTGCAGAGTATGGCGGCGGGGGCTGGTGATGCTCCACCCCAAAACTGTCCATGTAACCTTTGTTTCCATCCATATTAGCCTTCGGATGTGTGCTGTTTTGCAGGTAGCTCATCATGTCGTCTTTGGCTCGGTCTGGCGCGTAAGGATGGTTTCGTTGAGCATCAGAATGAAACTGATGAGGGTTAGAGTTCAGGTGATCTGAGGGCAACTGTGTTTTGGGTATGGGCTGGTGATAATAAGAGTGAGGGGGGGCTGACTTTGACATTTGACTGTCCTCTGAACTGATGTTTACAGGACTGGTGGACGCTGGGGAGAGGGAGGAGCAGGTACTACTGGACGCAGCATTATGAACTGGTGAGGGCAAAGGAGATTCATAAGGTGACACCATCATTAGTCCCATAGGTGGGACCTGTAGTGGAGGATAGCTGTAGTTTCTCGATGCCGGTGCTGGAAGGGACTGGTTTAGTCCAAAATACAGCCCCTTATTTTTGGATTCACATACTTCTGCGTGACTCATCTCAACTTTAAAAGTAGAGACTGTATTATTGCTATGTTTTACAGTCTCCTGTCTTTGGTTTAAAAACCCATCACTGGTTCTGCTGTTTTGAAAAGTGGCTGGGTTTTTCAGTGAGCTATGTTTATGTGATTTACTTTCCTCCTGCCAGTCAGAAGGGGAAACAATATAAGGCAGTTTCTGATTGCTTATTTGTCTAGATAACTCAATTCTGTTTTGGTTGGGTATGGCAGGGGTTGGCCGTATCTGCTGCCAGGGCATTCTGCTATTTTTAGATGAACTGGACCTTTGGTCTGGTGCTGGCTGGTTCTGAAACTGAAACTTGTCATTCATATCAGTATACTGAATTGTGTTTTGTTCAGCTGGTGAATATGTCTTATTAGGCCCCTCCCATGATTGTGGTAACCTATTTAAAATCTTATTATTGATGTTTTTATCAAAAGGCATGGAGCCTGTGTGAATGTTACTGACTGGAATGTTGTTGAATGTTTTGCTGGGAAAGTGCATTTGGGAGCCTGGACCTGAAATATTTCTTGCATGGTGCACACTTCCTTGAATGTGTGTTCTTTGGTTGGCAGCTGTGTCTTTAGGATGACAGTTCCTCTTACTCCCTGAGGTGATGGCTGCATCCCGACTGTCTTCCAGTGCAATAGTGTCTGTGCTCTCGGGCAGGGCAGTTTTCCCCTGCTCCGACTGCTGTGAGCTGGACCCAGAGCTGTCACTACTGGCTGAGTCCTCACTCAGATTCCTCGGACACTGGATAGAGGAAGGGACCCCCGGAATAAACTGAGACAGCGGGGGTTGAGGATAAGAGTTTCTATCCTCCGACAGCTGTTCATTACTAAACTGAGTGCTATTGTGAGCAATGTTTTGCCCTTCTCCAGTCGTAAAGGAAAAGGAGTTGTGGGGCACATGAACAGAACCCAGCGAGGAGTCTGTAAAGTCTTGGGTTTGGGGGTTCTGTTCACAGGGAAAAGAGTCAGAGGTTGATTCTTCCAGAAAATTATATCCATATTGAAACTGCCCAGACAAGAAGGCACTTGCCTTATTAGCATCTGTCAGGGAAGTAGATTTTTGTAATGACACCCCATAGTTAGCACCGTTAAAAGTCCTTTCAGGAGACTGCCATACATTAGATCCACTCATCTGAAAGTCAGCAAGGATCAACTGGCTGCCGGGCTGTGTGCTGTTGTTCTCCATTGAGGAAGGCTGCTGCTGCTGCGACAGGGGTGGATGTGGGTGGGATGAAACTCCACCTGAGGAACCCAGTGCCTGTGAGGTATAGCTTTGGGAGGTAAGATTAGATGAGGCCTCCTGGAAGCAGCGGCTATAGTTGAGGTCCTCTTGCTGAAGTTCGGCCTCCCTCTCTGGTATACTGGGAACGTGGAATCTGTAGCTGCCCGAGACTGGGCCCCGATTCGACTCCAACTTCTTGGGTGGCGTGACTTTTTGTTGTGGGTAGGCAATCCCAATGGTGGGGTTGGAGCGTGGATTTGTAATACTCAGTCTGTACAGCTGCTGCGGGTTGCCACGCTCCGTCTTCCCTGCTCGCTTCCCCTTCTCTCGGCTGCGGCCCTTTCCACTCGGGGACTGGGGGCTGCCTTTGCCACTCGACCAAGTCCTGTCAGTGGCAAATTTTGATCGGTTCTGCAGTGAGCTAAAGTCAATCTTCCCTGTCTGCTGTGGCCGTATGACAGCCTCACGCTGCTGAGGAACGTCCCTTGTCTTCTCTAGTTTGGCCCCTCTGCTGCCAGCTCTGGCATCAGTGCCTGTGTTTGAAAAGTGCTCTGAAGAATCCTTTGAGGTTTTGTCACTCTGCTGTTCCAGCGCTGTCCCTTCATCCTGCAGTTTGGACTCAGCGGCCAGCTCTTTAAAAGCATGCATCCGCTGAGTCTCTCCTGCCATGGTGCACAATGCGTGCTGTGAAGGCCTGTTCCTCAGAAGGGCTATCTGGGGGACAGGGGCATCATCCTCTGTGTGGTATGAATCACTAAACGTCCAGTGGCAGGAAGTGCAGGGACAGGGCCGCTCGTTGCAGGTTCATCTCTTCAGTTTCATCGCTGACAGCTGATGAGGCACCAGAGCAAAGCCAACCTGAAAGAAGAAGAGAACAGAGAGGATCAGTTGTCAAACGTTAACTGTTTAAGTTATACAAAATATTAAAAGTGATTATATCATGTTCTTTTCAAATCTTATCTGAAAACTATTAATATAGGCAAGCAAAGCATTAAACCACGTTCGCAAAATACTTCCTTTTTTAATATATCTTTAAAGTAAAGCTTAAAAAACCCCATTCATTCTTAAATCCATGTAAGTTAAATAACCATATTCCTAGTTCATACCAGCAGAGAGCACTATTGCAGCATTTCAGCGTGGTGCTGTCATTGCACAAAGAGCCAGTGTGATCAGTGGGGAGTTTCAGAATGCTGCCAAACTTATACTCCAAGTCTTGGAGATACTACTAACACTTAAATTCTCTATTCTTGACAACAAATAAGACATTTGAAACCAGTGAAAAGAGTTTCTTATATGTCCTGCTTCACATCAGTGAAGTGATGGCTGTAAAAGTATCAGTCCTAATCCTCTACACAAACAGTCACACAAAGAATCCAGTTTGGTCTTGGAATGCTGAAGTTCACGACAGTATAAGGATGAGAAAAACACAGTATATGAATCCAAAATGTTCCGCCAGTAAATGAATCACAGACTCCTCTAGAGCAGGGACACAACAATGCCACAGTGTTCTGTTGCTACAGTTTTAGGTTTTCAGGCTGCAGGTTTAGATCATGGAGGAATATCAGGGATTATTCAGCAAGCCATTTGACAGTCAGAACTGTGGGCACACTGACGTTTTCTTGCCTTTCATCAGGCATCGCAGACACGGCTTCTCAGGTCCAAGTTTACTTTGGCTTGCCACTGCTCCTGCTTTGTTTGCGGTCAGACCAGATGAAACTTGGAGTTAGCACCAAAATGCAATTTCTAGGCCTGGAAAAGTTTCCTTCTATGCCACCTTCTTGTCTGTTCCCCCTGCTTTATCCACGGTATACTATGCTGGAGAGGCAGGGAGTTGGGATATATCATTATTTAGCCCGGAGGATTCAGGCTTAAGCTTCTGTTTTGGCTACCTTCCACACCGCTCAAGTGTCCATGAGCAAGACACATTCCTGACAGTTTAAGGGATGCTCTTATAGCCTTCTCACGTGGAGTGAAAAATGTACAGTTCCATCCCAGTAGTACTGAATGAATGTGGTACATGTGAGCTTTGTATTGGCCCCCCCTATCATCTAGACTGACTAAATAGCAGTAGTGGAGGAAGTATTTAGATCCAAAAAAGCTAATAACACTGTGTAACAAATGTCTTTTACAGGTAGAAGTTTTTCATTGAACATTTTACTGAAGTTAATTTACAATTAAACTAATTAAAAGGAAGCAGTGCATTCTCACATTTGTGAAACTGAAATGAATTTGTTTTCAAACTGAATAAACCAAATCAGAATAGTTGCAAATGTATCAACTCATTGTTTCAGCTGTAATTGTAATCATTTGTTTGTATAGTGACTAGTTAGATTGTTTTACATTGCCAATTGTGTTTGTTGACTTGTGAAGCACTCTGAGACAAATAGGATTTGTGATTTTGGGCTATATAAATAAACTTGAATTTAATTGAATAGTTAGTTCATCTGTAAGATAAATATGGTGGGAGTAAAAAGTACATAATTACCCTTTTAAATGTGGCATGAAAAGACAATTATTGAAGTAAAGTGTCTAACATTTGTACTAAGGTAGTTACTTAGTTTCCACAACAGCTAACTAATAGATTGTGAAACACCACTGCTGCACAAGGCATTGCTTCTCTGAACTATACATTTTTAGAATAGTTAGTTTAGAATAGAAAGCAGCCAAAATATAAAATACATTTAAATCCAGATTTACCCTCCGAGTCCTATGGATTCATAATTAGCGTAAAGATTAGAAAGCAAATGTTTTGAGCATGTAGTCTCTCTGCAGAGATGCAGTAAATATATCCACTAAAATCCAATCCTCATTAATCTTTATGGAGATATATTTGGCTCTTTTTGTCATTTTAAGATCAGCAACAGATGTTCCGATTCTGATTGCCTGAGTGCCTCTCTGCTAGTGAAAGGGATTACCCCCTATCAGCTAGTTTATGGTAATGCATTTATTAAATTAAAGGACTTTATTTTACAATAAAATGCTAAAAAAAAATGGTTAGGTAGCATAGTAGCTTTAGAAATCATTCTCTGTTTGCAAAAGACTGTCATGTATTACAACGTGAAAATATGAAGTACCGCCTCAAAGCTAAACATTGCATGCACTACATCTGCTTTTAGACAGGCGTCAGTGAATATGTTCTGTAGTGACTGTCTTAACTGACATTAGTTCTCTTTAAAACATAAAGCAGTATATCCTGACTGAAGTTTGCTCTGTAGTTGAGGCTCTATGGTGAAAACACACCTATTGTAAATTCCTTTCATGGAGATCTTATCTGATCATCTCCATGTTGAGGTCATGATAAGATTGTTTGACATACCATTAGTGCTATTATCCGAGAGATAATGACAGACTGCACACAAATGAGGGTGAAAGGACCAAACGAGCTTAAATGATGGTAAATCATAGTCCTAACAATTAGAGACCACTACATGTCTTGTTGCCTTATTAATAATATTAGACTCTAAACTTGATGGTGTGTTGACTGCTTTACAGTGTAAATGAAAGCTCACAGCCGGAGTGCGGTGCACTAAAGAGGCCTGAGGGGCCCTTGCTGCATACATGTCCAAAGAGTACATTTATTCAGTGTATAAAGCCAAATCCCCCTCTCACCGGCAGAGAGATGACGCCAGAGATATAGAAATCGGATAAGATGGCTTAGCCTATGGCATTGTGTCTTTGGGGCTATGTTTACGTCCACAGAGCAGTAGCCAATGTGTCAAGATATCGCCTGATAAATGGAGTAGTGAGATATGAACCTGCTCTTTTACCCAGAGGGATCACTCTCTGCCATGTGTTTCCTTGTCTCATCCTCTGGTAAACCTCCCGGAGGTATTTAGCAGGTTTGGAGTGAGGCCTGAGACTGAGACTTGGCTGAGTTTAGGCCTGGTTGTGAAAAATCACATCCCCTCTATACCTCCATAGAATCTGAAAGCCGGAGTGTCTGCAGCTCTGCCACCAGAGGGGAAACTGGTGTGAATGCCTCTGCCAGCATCTCCACCAGGAAACGCTCGGTCCACAGAGTCAACAGTCACAATCATACAGCATATAGCCTCGACTGTATTTACACAGACTGGCCGTTGAGGTTCAGGCTTGAAGATGAATGCTTCCAGCAACAGATAGAGCAGTATGAGGATCACAAGGGCCTTACAGAAGTAGCACCTAAGCCTGAACTGTCAGTGTACAAAGAGTCAGGGGTTATTAATACCCTAACAAATGCCTTGTCCATTTCCCCTACCACCGAGCAGCTCAATAACTCTTCCCTTGCACCAAGGTCCAAACCAGAATTACTTCACACACAGACCTCACCCATATCAATCTGCCAATTTTCTGGCGTCTTTGGTACAGCTTATTCATCATGAAAACTATAAATTGCTCTTGGATTGGGTATAAAGACAGTGTTGTGGTGACAGAATTGCAAGCTGGGCACAAGTTGATATCAAATCCTGTGAGACTGGTCTAAAATTTGTTCTATAAAAGCGACTTTTAGTGGAGTTTTACAAGTCAATTAAGGCTGTGTGTGTGTCTGTGTGTTCTTTAGGCCTCCTGTCAAATCACTAAGTTTCTCAAGCAGTGGCGCCCCATATGGCTTTACCACAACACCACCCTGATGCTTGAGACTGCTGAGTGTTAAAGAACTGGTGTGTTTGTGGTATAGGTTCACGTGTGTTTACTGTGTATGCATTACCAGAATAAAAGAGGAAGCAAAACCTCTTTTCATTACTAACACAAAGGTATGTCTTGGTTTCTGTCCGAGGGAGTGGGTAAAAGGGGCCTGAATGAAAACTCAATTTCCTGAAAGGTCTTTTTCCTGTAATTCTGGTGCAGGATGTATGTAGTGTTTGCTTCAGTGAGAATATGTTGGTAGCACTGTTAACATCCCTGTTGACTCATCACATCAGTGAACTTAAAAAGAGTAGAGGTTCAGCGTCTCTTTCTCCTGAGCTATTCAACATTTCTGTTGATAGCGCTGATGGAGTGCTGGCACCCAACAGCGAACACCTTATACTGTATGTATGTGTGTCTTTGTCTGTGTGTGTTTATATGTCTGGGAGGGAGGGTAGGGTTTATTTTATTTTATTTTCATTGTCTTGTGTTTTCTGTATTTTGTATATTTTGTAAGTAATTACTTTTATCTCATTTTGTTTCTCTTGTGTACTTTCAGTTATTTCATTTAAGAAAAAATAAAAATAAATAAATGTTGTGCTTGTAGTTGTACATGTTGCGTATTAACATCAATAACAATTTGATCACAAAAAAAAACATTTCTGTTGATGTGTGTTTTGAAACAGGAGAGCACCCGAAGGTGGCTAAAAGGAATGGTAAAAACAGACCATAGCTACTAAAATGGGTGATCCTAGCAGTAGAGCAATGTAACACTTGCGTAAGATACCACACAAAGCAGTTAAATCCTGAAGACAATGACTCTCCAGAGACGGGAAACATTGTTAGAGCCAAGAGAAGGGCAGCAGCAGGCCGAGCGATCCACTTCTACAAACAATGGTTCCCTTTATAATAATAGAAATCAATAACTAGCCTTAGCAGGATGTTTCAGTCTTGTTCAGCTATACCAGATGCTTGCTAACTAAAATATCACCACACAGTAGTCTCAAAAACCGCTGAGGGAGAAAAGAGAGACGATGATGAGGAGGGATGAGATCAGAGAGGGTGGAGAGGAGAGAAGATCTTGAAAAGAGAAGCAGGGACAGCCAATCGAATGGGTAAACCATACCAAGGGATGATTGTCAGGAAGTAAAGAGGGGGTTGGGGGGGTTCAGTATACTGCAGAGCCCAGTAGGCTGTGTAATCAGAGGGATGCAGGGGGGAGGATCAAGTGGCAGGATAAAAGCTGTCTGGCTGCTCTCCTCACACCTCTCCCAGCACGAGTGGTCCAGTGAAGGGAATGCGCTGCGGGAATGGCTGGCTCAGGCCCATGCTGGGGCGCACTGCCAAAACTTTGGTCAGCGTGCCTGCCTACTCCTCTGTATTTTTGGAAACAGCTATTATGCAAGCAATTTGCCTTTAAGATCCCAAAGCCTGTGTCCGTTCAAGAGCAGAGTAGGAGGAGAGATATGTCAGCGATGTGAGGAGAGCTCAGCATGCTTACACAACTATACCACCACATAGTTATTTATACGCAAGCTCTGGATTTAGAAGTGTGAACAGTAGTGGTCTGTCAGTAGCTTTGTTTCTCAATGTATCATTTAGAGATAATTAATGAGCCAGTGATGTTTTGTCAGAAGCCTTCCGAGTATTTGGAAGATGCCGGGATAACCAACATTCGAAAACTTCAAATGAAACAGTGAGCACAGTACTGAAGGGGGCTTGTTATACTCGTGCCTCCCTACCTCCACCACCCCTAACTCCACCCTTAACCCACTGTGGTTAGCTAGGCGGTGGGAAGGATAGAAGCAGTGTATGTGTGTGGTGTGAGTGTGTGTCAGCGTGTCTCAGTATGTGTCTGTGTTCATGCATGTGTGTGTGTGTGTCTAAGGTTTTTTTTGGTGTGTAATTCCAGAGGCCCCCCCTACCCCCTCCCAAGTTTTTCCTCTTTCTCAGACGGGTTTTTTCATTTATTTATTTTTTTCTAACCACTGGATTCTGGACTCAGTCTGTTTCCATATTTCTAACCACAGCATTCCACAAACATGATGGAATCTTTGTTTTAGTTATTTTTTCCTCTTTTTGAAACAATTTCCCTTTATTTCTGCATGTCAATGGAATTCTATGTGGGTCGCTGTGTGAAAAACGTGTGTGATAGTCTTTAAAGCATAAATGAGTCGAACAGGATATTAAGGACACGGCAATCTAGGCGAAATTTCCTGACTCCGTGTTATTACCATGATAACCCTATCCTTACTGGACAGAATCCTTCTTTCGGGTTTTATTCCTACGGCATTCCTTATTTCATCGTATCAATATTTGCTTGTCCCTTCTTTTGCTTGGACCAAAGTATTTAATTGCCTTTCAAAGACCAACAACGTTTTATTAAATGTAAAATAAACTTTTAGTTGGAATGGACCAAGCATTTCATTATACCAAGAGAGAAGAAGATTGTCGCTTGATAAGCTGACCTGCACTGGCAACAGATATTCAGATATTTCCAAGGTAAAAGAGACTCAATAAATATAATCTCTAAAAGGTAAAAAAGAGACGTCCTGAACTCCCAGTAACTAAAGATTGGTTAGAAGGTAACTAGCAAGCATGCCATTTTAAATGAGCCTAAAATACTGAATCTGGATGTGGTGGATGGACCCCCTACAAACACAAACAAGATGTGAAGGATGAAATATGGCAGTCTTGACATCAATGGTTTCTACCACACACTACAAGGAATTCATACATCTTTTAGTTTTATTGTGCTTGAAGATAGAAGAATGGAAGCGGCCAAAGAAAAACAATCAGAAAAGTGAACAATCAATTTCACTTTCTCACCGTTTAACAGTCCCAAGCAAACCTCCTTAATTTGCAACTATTTAAAGGCTGACAAGTATGAAAATCTTTAACGAATACTTAAAAGAACACAAGTCTTAGACGTCACACAATTAAATGTCCTCTTTAAATGTGAACATCTTTACAGTAGCATCTCTAATCCGCATGCTTTTTAGTTCTATATGGAACAAAACATTCATGCAAAACAAATACAAGAGGATTTAGCTTTATATAGAGTATGATTTTTATTTTATCTCAAATAAAGAAATGTTTTCAAGTTCCACTGTCATTCAGTAGTTTCTAAAGGTATTAAGTCACAGAATCTCAATGATCAATTCAGGAACGATTTACAGGGTAAGCCTTTTCTTCATATTAACTGGAGTTTTGCTCCATTAACTTTCACATATCCTCTACCACCAGTAAGCCAGTGGCAAAGAGAGGAGTTCAGGCCCACTGCTACATAGGTGAAAGTCCTGAGGGGAGATGGGCCTGCAGAGGCAGAGTTAAAAGTTGAGTGTCAGCGGCCTCAGGGGACTCATACTTTTCTTACTGACCCGTCCGTAACCCTCCCTCCTGTGAACCGACAAACAAACACACCAAAAATAACATGCACAAGCAGGCTGGGTGGTAGATAACTACACCGTCCTGTCACTATTAAGCACAGGTATTCTGACAGAATGTACTTTTTCTACATGCATAATACATTTATGGCGAAAAACACTATGTCAGCAATACACATCCCACTGTTTCTATAGCATTAATAAGGGTGCCGTGTCACAAAAGCTCAATAATGATTTTTAAAGATGGCATAGGCATTAGTGCTTCCTTCACAGTAATGTATTGAACAGTCAGGAAATTCTATAGTCCCCTCCAAAAAACGAAATGCAAACTAACTAGCATCTGGAATTTGAACCATGTCATGTGTTATTAAATAAGTACATTACAGAACACAATAAAGTGAATGTTGTTCAAATAAATGTGACAGCCTGTCTTGATTTGTTTCTCTTGTACCCTGATGTGACTCATACTGCTTCAGGGCTGATGAGTTTCAACACCACCACCTTCTGCTGAACGCTTTGTATGACGAGTATGGAGGGAAAAGAGTGATAGGCTGTATGCCCCTGAAGTGACATTTGGGAAGATAATTATTCTTAAGGGTGAGTTGGAAAGTTTTGGTGTGGCTAAAATCCATCAGAGAGTATCAGCATAAAATGTGTTTGGTCTACTGCGTACCTGCAGGCCGCACTCTTAACCTTTCACCTATAGGTATAGGAACTTTGCTTGTAAGATTATAGGGAGGTTTCTCTACTTACATCTCCAGACAAGGTGACAGACAGTCAAGTTCCAACAAGTGAAAGGGGTTTTCCTTAAAACATGGGAAAGAAGGCTACTTAAATGCACGATTTATTATTGCCAAATAAAACAAGCTAATTTTCATGAAAAAAACAACCGTTTTCCTGTGAGACTACAGAGCCAGCAGATATACAAAAGCGCATTTTTGGAATGAAACTTTGGTCGAAGTAAGCGTCTCAGGTTTTACACAAATGCAACGATAGCGTGTGAGTACAGTTGCACACTCAATTGGGTATAATTGTATATATGTGCATCTGTGTGGTTTTACAGTATTTAAGTGTGCTTTCATGTATCATTTCAGCATACATTGTGTGACTGACTGATTTGGTAGTTGGCTTTTATAGAGTAGTTGGTATAATGTTACTTTCTAAGCCCCAGTAGATGAAGTAAAGGCTTTCAGTTTAATGTATTTCTGTTTTGCCGGGGTCACAGCCTGGCACACAGAGGTTTGAGTCAAAGGGAGAACACACTTGTGACAGGAAGGGATTAATTTCCTATAGTCTTGGCACAAAGTAATACATAATGAATCCTGGGAGAAACCGCTCCAAAATAAAATCAGGAGGGTGGAGCTCAGCAAAGAATAGGGCTTGAACGACAGCATCAGTAGTAGGTTCTTAAATTCCTCTGCTTCAAACCACATTGCATGATGCACCATCCTGCCTTTCCTTTATGTTTGCTTTCTTGCTTTCATTATTTCCTTTGCAACCTACATGTATAAAAGCATATATCTTCAGTTTGGCATTAGGTCACAGGAACTGAAATGAAAACATTTGTCTAGGATTTAGGATGAACCTGAGTGGAGCAAGCCCAGGATTGACAGTCAGGGAGTAATGCTAGAAGCAACAGGGCTAACTCAAAGAATAAGATCACGAGCTTAGGTAATTTTGAGTTAAGTGTTTTGGGGAAATCTGAGAGGATTTTTCTTTCCCAGCATTATTCCAGTACATTCTGTATGGTAAGAGAAGGGTGGAAAGGGTAGCAAAGAAGAAAAACATTGAGTAATATTTCTCTCTCCCTTTTATTATTCTTCATTCCAATTTGCACCAATGCCAAAATCAGTAGTCCCCTGGCCAATGGTAAAGAGGGAATTCCAGGCAAACTGTGTGTGAGTCAGTACCAGCCTTTTCCAAATTCACCCTGCTTGCCTCCCTTTAAATAGGCCACGGAAATGTCCAAATGACCCAATTACGTCTCAGGCTTTCCTAAGTAGCCTGTGTCAACGCGTGACACGGTATTCCAAAATATACATAGTGACAAAACTGCAGGTCTTTGGTGGCAGTGAAGTATGCTTTCCTTCTATTTGGTTGTATTAGTGTTATGATGGGACAGGGAGCTGGATTCTGTCTTTGTCTATATTCCTCTCTGTTGTTTCTCGGTTTTCAAAGCTTTCAGTGGCTTTGGCAGACCTTCAAAGGCTCACTGGAGTTAAACGATTTGCCAGATATGTACATCTGACCACTTTATCACACTTTAATATATGTCAAAATAATATAAACTGTAAACTAATGTAAAGACAAAATACATAGTTTCTACTCGGGACATTGATGGACACACACACAAAAGCTGCCCTGCCTGAACAAACACTATTAAATAATTGTTTCTATTTTAGGGCCCCGACACTTTGGTCCACTTCAGCAGCTTAGTAGCACCCAAAGTAATGCTTGGAAACAATAACAACGATAACAAAGGCTCATTCATACCTAGTGAAGCTCAGTTTAGCTGTCATTTAGTGACATCTCAGCAGGATCCTAACTTTATCCTTTTACTGTGTTTGTTTATTTAACACTGTTGGACAGGAGGTGGTATGCATCCAGCTCAAAACCACTTTTAGGTAATGGTTTGGAAATAGCCACGAAAATTACAGCAAAACCAAGGGGAACGTGATGGACTGGTTGAAGTGCCTAGTATTCCTGCTCAGTGTTTAAACTAAGTGTTTTGTCAATGGGCCACATTTGTGAGTGAGGCCCTTTTATTTGCAGCTGCAAAAACTATCTATAAATACATAGGAGGGGGGGTGGGTGGCCGGATAACCTTGGGCAGTTGCAGGACCTGAAACCAGATATTAAAGCAGAGTTCAGCTATTCACCTACAACAATTAGGTCTCCTGAGAAATCCAAAAGTCCAAAATAGGGAGGGAGGGGGGATATAAGGAAGGGGAGAGGAAGTGAAGGAGACAGATTCCAGCTCCCGGGGCCCTAAGCTCTGACTGCCAACCTACTTCAGATTCAGAATTGGATAAAACAGAAGCTTTTCTGCTTTAGACCAATAGCCTACAGTTCAACAGGTTCCTCCATAATGTGCCATGACTAAATGAACCTGCTGTACACCTGTAGCTTGATCTTCCGTGTCTGATTTCAATAAAGTAACCGCATTATCATTTTCTTCATTCCTTGCTTTGCAGTAATAGAAGATTTCATGGATAAAAATTGTCAAGCCATGTCAAATTTTGGCAGAGACCCTAACAACGCTCTTATACAAATATGTTCCTATCTGGTCAGTGACTAGAATAGCAGAAGCCCACACTGTCATCTTTCCTTGCAGTCCCTCCACATTCTGCAACTGGCCCAATTTTTGGTTTCCCCTCTCTCTGTCCACTGTCCTATCTTCTCCTCTCATCTCTCCCCTAGTGGTCACATGTGGGCGTGGCCTGTGTCTTGCTGTGGCTGCAGCAGGAGGACTACCTGATGTGTCGCTGTGCAGGGACCAAGGGGTCTGCTGTTGAAAAGGGGCTCTGTGCAGCATCTGCAGATCGCCTTACACAACCACTTCCTGCTTCCGACCCACTCCTCACAGGCAGCCCTGTGTGCCAAGGCCCAAAAAAGCGCAAACAGAGGGGTTCAGTCCACCCAGGGGCTGAGCACAGGACCCTATTCATCGTCTCCCCAATGCTCCTCCCTATTTCTCCCCTGCCAGCCTCAGGATGCCTTTATTTTAACATTTACAAATATTCCTCGTTCTGAGGCATTGAGATCCACTCGATGCTCATTCCCTCTTTTCAGTGGTGCTTGACAGACGAGCTGTGTCAATGTTGCCCCAGGTCTCGGGAGGTGAAACATGCTTCTGTTAAGTATTCGTGCGATGTCCATCTGTCTGCTATAGCCACACCTCCTGCATCTGCCTCATTACATAAGGGAAGGGAAAGAGAGGAGTGAGAGTCATAGATAAAGGCAAACACTTTGAGCTTAGCAGAGTTAAAGGGATGCTTTATGGGTAAATGAGTCCTTTCGTTTCTTGTGGAAAAACTGCTACTGCCTGAGAACCCTCACAGTCATAGACAGTATAGTCGGGGTACAGGGTAAAAAAAACACAACATTCCCAGCTGAGGGGGAGGGGAGCAGGTGGGTTTGTGGGTTGGAGTCGTGTAGCTATTCCTGGAATGCTCACTTTGTCCCATCTAGACCTGGCTACAGTGGGAAGGACAGGAGCTTTTGGATAGTGGATTCCCACTGAGTTGGACTATTTAAACAGGGACCCAATGAGGGCCAAGCAGGCAGAGGTATTTAAGATTCCTGGGGAAATGGCAAAGGGGGCAAATAGCTCTTAAGACTAACAAACCAGGAGCATTAATGATGAGTGTGTTGCTTGACTGGATGTTTTCGCTTTCCCCCTGTATACTGCAAGGGGGAGGGCAAACAGCCGGAGCCACAGTCTGTTTTCACTACTGTCCTTGTCGTTTCTACCTTTAGTCATAGGACACTGCCTTGTTTTTCTACTTGAAACGCATTAAAACAGCACCCGATACGTCCATTCCTACCAGGGGGATAGAAAAACATTTAGCCTGCCGGCTCCCTGGGCTTCCCCCTCGGATGTCAGCCTCAGATGAGGGTGAGAAGAATGACGCTCTGTACGGCCACTGCAAGAAGCCATTCATACATCCACAGAGAGTGTGCAGCACGGACCGATCCTGGCTGGAACAGAACCAGTACTGATCCAGTCCTTGCTGTCCCAACACTACACAACACCAGTATTGATCTAATCCATCCTAGACAGGACAGCACCTCTGAGACAACATGTCCACTGATTCAGCTGGATCTCCGCTGGGTCCTACCAACGTATACAAAACAGCCCCTGATTCGGCCAGAAAGACAAACTTCTGAAGGATCCTGCTCAAAAGACTCAGTCAACACCTGATGAGAAAGGTACGTCAAGATACTCAACCCTCTCCAAGAGCGAACCACTACAGCCTGTCAGAAACAACATTTGTATTACTGATGGAGCTCTCTTAAGGCTTTGCAGAGTATCTCTCTAATAGAACAAACCTGTGTTTACAGGACTAATCTTCGGTTGATCAACAAACTCAGTCAACCCGTGCTGCTGTAAACTCTTTTCCACTCTCCCCATTGCCTTTGCCATGTTGAACAGGAGGCCTTATTATAGGTCAGTGGCTAACTGGAGTCTGAGGAACAAACCAAAGCCCCTGGCAGAGCTCACGTTGTTCCCCTCATACCTGCTCAGGCTCACTGGAGACCGGTGCAGGAGGCAGGGATAGAGAAAGTGGCTTCTGTGCTTCATCTGTGCCCAACCTCCCCGGCTTCACATGCCTGCGTGAAAGCTGGACGACCGGGCCAAGCCAAAGAGGGACCCAAAGAGAATGCTGTGTGCTTTGG
Organism: Notothenia rossii; assembly: GCF_949606895.1. Classification (NCBI taxonomy): domain Eukaryota; kingdom Metazoa; phylum Chordata; class Actinopteri; order Perciformes; family Nototheniidae; genus Notothenia; species Notothenia rossii. The sequence continues at coordinate 20,996,254 of NC_136903.1, forward strand.
GGTTTCTACTCAACCCAGGTCTTATGGAAAATATACCATCTCAGGTGCACTTAATAGAGTATTTATGTAAGATTTAAAAAGATAACATTTTATATAACTTTTAAGGGAGTATATAGGATGAATGAGTGGCATTTATTCCAAGTCCGTCAGACCAGAGGTTCGGAACATACTAAAAGCACAAAACTGCTTCTGAGACTTACACCAGTAACGGCCAATTGACTCTGTTGATTTGTCAAATCTTTCCTGGATATTTGTTCTTCTATCAGTTAGTGAGAAGGGTAGGTCGTTTTATAGTTTCCAGTATTTAACAAAAAAATCCAGTTTTTATCATAATGAAAGACGTGTGGTGGTTTGTGATACAAACAGAAAAGTGAAAAGGGTTTTTATTGAGAACATTTTCCAAATGCTTTTGCCATTCCACTTCCTGTCCGGCTTGTGCCTGCGTCACCTTCAAAAATAGACTTGGGTGTGTAATATTAGCCGACAAACTCACTACGTCACGTCTGGTGGAATCACAAGAATTGTCCGTAGTGACCACGCTTCCTTCAGAGGAATCCAAGGTATAGTGCAGCAACACAATAAGAAATTCTCTGGATACTAGTAAGGGTCTACACCTTTTTTTGCTAATCTAAAAAACACATTCAAAAATCCTCTGAGTGCATTATTCATAATAAAAATAAATAATGGGAATAGTTTTTGGGGCATGTGTTTAGTCAGTTACATAAAGCTGAACCCTTATCAAACTGGTCTTTCCTACACTCCACCCCTCCTGAGTCACCGTGGGAGCGAATTGATAAGGCCTGACTTGGGCACATTATTTGGATCCTCTTCATAGTGCAGCACTGAGTATATGCAAGCTGGAGTAATTCTCTCCCCCATCACATGAATCATACTTTCCCTCTCCTTCCTATTTTTACAGCTGCTACAAATCTAGATCTGCTCAAACGCTTTGCTCCTCTGTGACTGAGAAAGACAAGAAACCCAGTTCCAGACTCAGGTTCTCACAGTCACTCTGCTTCCTCACACTCTCTGCATAAACAACCACCAACGATCCCTTCTTGACCTTCAAACGCACGCAAGCATTCATGCCCACAAATGTGTGTGTGTGTGTATGTGTGTGGGCGTTATATTGCACATTGCACGTACATTTCAGAAAAATCTAATCTGAGAATGAGTAATGAGTTACAGGCTCTGTTTTTCCAATTTGATCTAGCCAATTGACTTTAAACCACAGGAGTTAAAACCGCAAAAATGTGATGCCATATCAGACTGTCACACCATCTTGTAAAGCATTAAACAAACATTAAACTATGTTTTAACATTGGCCAGTACTTCACTCGGAGACAGGATACAATATATGACTTAGGATTAAGAGACCATTAGGGATAACCAGAAATGATAGCTTCTGAAATCAGAAATAAGGACAAATCAGGGATTATGATAAACAAAAGTTTAACAAAGACTTGAGCTGGGAACGGATGTGTATCTTTTTCACTGTTTATATTTTTTCCCTATGGTAATTCTTATTTCTGAAATCTTGTTTAGTCAAATCAAATGAAATGCCTGCTTTCAGAGCTTCGTGCATTAATCAGATGGAAACATTGCCATTTGCACAAGTCGAAATAAGGAGCGCACACTGACACATTTATCTGCCAACCGCTGTGTGCACCAAACATGCTAGTGTTGGTTGCACCCATGAACAGCTCTGATGAATAAACCATTTGGCCAGGCTCTTAGGATCGGAAGTCTTGTCACAGCCCATTTAAAGACTGAGACGAGGGACAAGCTAAGGTCTGTAACCTGCACCTTTGACCTCTCAGCTTAGCATTGCTGCCTAATGCTGCCTTCATGCAGCTCCCAAAGAAAAACTGCCAGTCTGAGCTGCGGTCTGTGTTTTGCCCTTTTGCCCTCACTTCAATTTGTCACGCCAACATCGCGTGCCCAACCATTTGTGTTGGCACAGCTTGCATCTCTGGGGCAGGAGGAAAGCCATTAATCTAGGGCTAGTGGGTCTTTAGGAGCCACGTGAGGACCACTGGTCACCAAAACATACCCTGATCTTGGTCAAAGGTGCAGTCATGAATATGAGCCTTGATTTATTTAAACAGAACTATGTGTAAATATTGAATATCTAAAGAAAGACTTATTCTAAATAAACAATACACTTGTAAAATGGGATGACTTTACATGTCTTTGATCCTTTTTTCCTCTTCTGTTTCCACTCACTGAGGACCAGCTATGTCTGATTTATTTTGAATTCACATTGGATCAGCCTGCTTTGCATGCAAGCGTTGGACATCACAGACATAACATAAATGTAGGGTTGTCATATCGTTTCCTCCTCATCTGATGCAAAAGGAATGTGAAGACTAAGAATTACATCAACTTTCTTTCTTTTTCCTGAAAAAAAGACATGAAGTTCCTGCTCTGAAAACTATATGGACGAGTTGTATGCAAAAGTTTGAGGAAAAGAATAACAGATGATACAGTTCCCAACTGATTGGCAATCTGTATCCAAAGAGCAGATTCTCTGTATCCCACCGAATTTGTGCATGCATGAGAAGTGGTGGTCATTTAAAATGGAATATAAGGTGTGTGTGTGTGTGTGTGTGTGTGTGTGTGTGTGTGTGTGTGTGTGTGTGTGTGTGTGTGTGTGTGTGTGTGTGTGTGTGTGTGTGTGCAGGGCCGCCCCTGGTTAACTTGGGGCCCCAAGCGATATTGTGAGATGAGGCCCCAACCGACAGGAGTGAAAACATTTTTTTGGAAAGAAAGTAGGCTACTTTGCAAATATAATTCCTGTTTATTATTATTATCAACAAAGTTACTTTTTTATACAGTGAGGTAAATGGTAAATGTGCATGTATGTCGTTCAGTATGCGTTTACAGGTGAATACGTCTGCGTTTCCTGCCAAATACTAGCCTCAAAAAGATTAAAATATAATTAATGCAAATAAACTACTTCTACTAATAATAATAATCATAATCAATTCAATAATATAAATACCATATTATTTTATTATAATATAGTTGTAATATAGTCAAGACAAAACATGCTTATGACATGCTCAAAAACTGATATTTCTTAAATCTGTATTCAAATGTAGTTCCCTCTGTCAGCAATGTATCAACAACTACATACACATTTCCATCAGTATTTCTCTGTGTTGTGGTTGACATGATGATGACTGTTAGGAGTTAAGGGGAGAGGCTGAGCATCACCATGAAATGTGCAAATTGACATAAAAATGAATAAAAGGGGAAAAAATGCTCCATGTTTTTTAGGCCGTTAACCTTAACTGTTATGTAAGCCAAGTAGACAGACAGTTTATCACTCTTCCTCCTGTACATTAGCAGATAAAAGGCATAAAATACTTGAATGAATGGTAAATAAAAAAGCTGGAAATAACTGCATCTCCATTAGCCTATATGCTATGCAGAGACTGCCTTCTTCATGTCGTGAATTGCAGCTGATGTTTTAATATGGCAATTGGCAATTTGACTTATACAAAATTCGCAAGTTGTACATTTGACTCATACAATAACCCACCTTCGAGTGATGGTCTAGTTTCTTCATGTTTAGTTTTTTCCCCCTCTTGCTTGCGCCGGACTGAAACTGTCTTTTCACCGACATCTCTTCACCTGCACTAGTGGCCGTATCAAAGCCGTGATTGGTCAGATGTCGATTCATTGCAACGGTGTCGGGTTACAGACGAGCTCCCCTTGTCACCTCTCACTCTCGCGGGGGGTGCGCGGAGAACTGAGCGGAGAACTGCGCACAGCAGCTGAGGCCCTCTGGGCGGGGGCCCCTGCGCACGGCGGGGCCCCATGCAGCCTGCATGATTGGCCTGTAGGGAAGGGTAGCCCTGTGTGTGTGTGTGTGTGTGTGTGTGTGTGTGTGTGTGTGTGTGTGTGTGTGTGTGTGTGTGTGTGTGTGTGTGTGTGTGTGTGTGTGTGTGTGTGTGTGTGTGTGTGTGTGTGTGTGTGTGTGTGTGTGTGTGTGTGTGTGTGTGTTGGCTACAATCTAGGAGGAATTTATGAATGGTGTTAGGCTGGTCAACGGCCTCGCTAGTTCTGAGCTGTTTCGTTTCTTTCAGACGTCTGCTGCTCGAATAACCTCAGTGATGCAATCCCTCCACAGACGCCCAGCTGATGTTCCATTCTTAAAACGGTGATAGCACCCCTCTTTTAAATGGGAAAAATGACATCACAGTAGTAAAAAGTCACCCTGATAAGGTTCAGTATATTTGTGTCATCCTGCGTCCATATGTAGTTTATCAGCTATGTTGGGTAATTGCATCACTGTGATTGTATACTTGGCAGCCTTTGTTCTTTATGTCATCTGTGTGAATATAAGAGCAATATTTATATGCTGACATTTGCAGTGTGAGTGTGTTTATATAAAGAAAGGAACTCAAGTTGCCATATGAATGATGCTTATTCTTCATCAGCCCGATTGTCAAAGTTCAGTTGGGTTTGTACAGTAGGTCAAATTAAGGGTGCCTCTATGTACAATACATTCACCATAAGATGAGCACAGTGAGCCACCTAGTCGCAACTGTGCAAGATTTGTTCCAAATTATTCAGGAAGACATAACCATGGCTTTGTGCAGTCTAGAGTCTCCTACCCTTGGGCAGATGTTAGTAAAAGGATTGTTTTAGTTTCCGCGGCAGGACCTCAACATCATAGAGACTGTCTAGTATTTTTAGAATCTGTTCCACTCTTTGTAAGACGCTTCTTGTAAGTCATTGGCTTAAATAACAAAGTCCCAGTGCTCACTTAAACAAACCAACACCCACCTGTTGCTTTAATTTCCCTTAAAGTAGCGGAAAAAAGAGATAGAGATGACACATCAGGCTGGGTGGCTGGCTAAACTAGTACAGTAGCAAGTTGTGAGTCAGACGCTCAAAGAGGAAAGCATTTGTAGAATGGGTTAGTGTGTGATGTGTGTGTGATTCACAGCTTGTGAGGTGAACCTCTCAGAGAAAGGCCATGCCACCGGTCCCTGTAAAAGGTTGTCTGTTATTCCACATTTCCAAGCACTGGGTGCTTTTATTGCTGGACCAAGACTCACAAAAGCATTGAGGCCAAATAGGTGTGTAATGGCATTGCTTATAGCGTGGCTGTCTGACTGGCTTGGTGAGAGGGAACAGTTGACAACATAGTAGTCTGATCCACTCGGCAGTCTCTAAGGCTTCATTAACTCATTCTCACTTTGTAGAAGATTCATCTATCCCACATATTTCCCAGCACTCTGCCTTCTTTTGCTCTCACTCTCTCTTTTCCCCCCTCCCACTACAATTTCCCATTGTAATCCCTCCTTCTTCTCTTGTCCCTTTTCTCTCTTATTTTAGTTTGTTACTCTTCCGTACTTTGACGCTGGCTCACTATGGAGACAGACTCTTTAACAAGCATGCCCCAGTGGGCAGTCGGCAGAATGGGGAGGTTATTTTTAGATTGCACACAGTTTTAAAGTGGAATGTTTTTCTCTATCCTTGTAAAGAGTCCTCTTCCTTCTCTTTCCGTCTGTAGCGGAGTTTAGCGTCTCTGTGGGGGATCTTGTGTTACCTCCCCCTCACATACTCTTCTCTTCCCCTCCACCAGACTCATCTAACTCCCTACCACCAACACACTCATCCTCTCCAAACACTGACATCATCTGACAGACCAAACTCCTTCCTGTGCCTGTGGGGGCTGTTCTGTTCTGTCTTTACGGCATGAAATGGGTAAGCCCCAGCTCCTGTCACAAATCAAGGAACGGGTGAAAAAAACAAGCTGTCAGAAAACAAACATCTGCTGCAGGAAAACAAGCCTGATATATCATTACATAGTCAGTGCAATTCTCCTCACATGACCTTTTCTTCAGCGTCACTGCCACATTAGGCTGGTGGTGGCCATTACACACGCATGCGCACATGCACACTTAATAGTGTTAAAAGAATAAATCACAAAACTACATTAGGCCAGTTCTTTATCCAGGAGTCTGGAGGGTGACGGTGAGCTTACTTCAGAGTTTTCCTGTCTTGGACCAAAACCAAAGTCTGACTGTTTCCTTCTGTCTCTACACGCCTACATACATAAGCACACACACTTCCCCACCATGTGGATCACCTCATCTCTGGCCTAAATTGGTGAAGTGAGAGGGGGAGACATGGCCCTCTGGGTTTTACTAGTCCCACTCTCACTGACCCATGCCGGGGTCTAGAGTCGGATACAGCTCCTGTTACTTTCCTTGACTAAGGTCCCGTTCTTTTGAAAATATTCTGTTTTTAGCATTGCAGCTTTTCCCTCACCCTTAATTTGAAGGAGCGAGCTCTTAAGGAGCAGGGGATGTTGCGTGGTAGACGGCCTGGCAGCAACCAAGCAGGAAATCTTTCATTAAAACTCACTCAAGGTCCATCGTGACTTGAAGCTCTGTGTTAGATATTGAATAATAACAGCAGCTCTGTTGAAGGGTTTATAATGCCCTCAATCACAGACTGGCAAATGAGACCTGGAACTTAGTCGAAAACTAGCAGTACAAATAAATAATAGACTTAGGAATAAAGTTTAAACTTCTGATTGGCAGCTGTGTTTGAATTCATCTGTGGGCATGTGTGTGCTTGATCAAGGACTTTTTGGTCATGAACTTTCATGACATTGTCATAAAGCCAAAAGAAGAAAGAAAGAGTGCAAGCTCACTGTTGTAAAAGAGTGAAAAAATGAGGAGGGAAAGTGATAAAGACAAACCTAAGGGGAAAATGAAGTCTAATCACAGAGCACTCTGGTGAGTTACAGCACATCAAACCACTTCAAATTGCTCCTTCTCAAGCAAACTTTATTGATGCTTTGGGAGCTGCTGTCAGAAACAAGGAACACATTTGGTCTAATTGTCGATCACACGTAAAAATACATATGCGGTATATGTTGCTTTATTCAAAACACATGGCACACTGAGAGAAGCTGCTCTCCAACAGAAATAGCTGTATCCAACTGCTGTACCAAAACACTGCCACCCCCGCTCATTCTTATCCTTCCCTTCATCTCAGTCACTAGAAAAAATGATGGAAAACAAAATGTCAGCAATAATGGGGAACTTCTGTGAAATCGAATAGCTGAGGCAAATCATGTTATTTCATAAGTAGAATACACATGAGTGCCTCTGGGAATATGAAGAGCCCTATGGTAGCTCTGGCTCGGGCCCAGTCTTTGCAGTAGTTAGAGGGTAACCTGATAGTAATACCTCTGCCCTGTCCACCCTCTCTCCCCCCTCGCTGAGTATGGCATTCTAGCATCTCAAAGAGCCATGCAGATTAAAAAAAGGCCAGAATGAGGTGGCTTTCAACTGCATTTACGTCTGAAGACAAGAGTAACAGAGATCGACAGAAAAGGTCCTTCAGAAGCAGGTGAAGAGATAACATCAGTGCTCTCTGCTGATAGTGAGACGGGGGATTCCCTAGCCCCTCTCCCAGGTGTACGCCAGTGTCTACAAGACAACTAAGCTCCTTCAATGTGTTTAAGCTTCTCAAATAAAAGTACCCGAGAAAAAGAGGCATTTGTGGCTCTGGCGATGATCTGCCTATTAGGCTTTCTATTGTCAGGAGAAATCTGAAAGCCTTGGGTTTCTTTTTTCAGACCTGCAAGCAGGAAAAGCTTTTCTACTCCAGGGCTTCAGAGCATTTATGTTGTTAGCATACCTGGAGCTGTGCCTCCTGCAGAAAACATTCTCATTGAGCCCCGGGTCTCTGGGAATTATAGGCAGAAGTATTCCTTCATTGGGCCTGTCTGCCAACTACAATGACTTGTGAAGTTGAAAGGTTAATGGCTTGATCTGCTTGAATGTAATGTCCTCTTAGATAGAGCTACTCTTCATCAAACAACACACTATACAGTACATCTTTGAAATTGCCATACTTTAAAGCTAAACCCTACTCTAACCTGTCCAAAAGATATCTCTTCAATCCTACTTGGATTTGTATTGAATACACTGCTTCACCACATGTATGCTTCATAAGTTATGCTGTAATAAACTGTGGCTATGCAGGGTTTGCCTGTTTGATCGATTCAGAGGAAAATTATCAGCAAAAAAACAGATGTACTTTATATAGTTACCTACAAAGCTATGGCCAGTGGCGGTTCTAGAACATTTTACATGGGGGGTCAAAGGTGGGGCAAAGGTGGGGCAAGAGGTCATGACAGGGTTGCATGGGAGGGCGGACCGTACGTGGTATTTTATACTGTATAACCTATTTATTGTTAAATCATGCCCTAACACAAGTGTTCTTAATGCACAAGAGAAACAAGGTGTTCAGACAAACAAACCAAAATATAGTATAAAAAAATACTCATGATACCCTAGAATTCTGTTTACTGCAAGTACATAAGAGTACTTGGTTATAATTAATTACACAAATGACATCACCCATCTCTTAAGAGAGCTAAAGGTGACCCGTGCAGCAACACATTTCAATACATATTTGACAATACTAAGAGCCGCTAGATTGTGCTGCTGTGATGGAATATGTATGTAAGGAGAATAAAACCATACCATCTGGTCCAGCTGGAGTCTCATCTGCCTCCTGATCCCTGCCTCTGTCCCTCTTTCTGACACTTATATCTTTATTCCTCACATACATGTCTTCTTCTTCTTCTTCTTCTTCTTCTTCTTCTTCTTCTTCTTCTTCTTCTTCTTCTTCTTCTTCTTCTTCTTCTTCTTCTTCTTCACTAATGTCTTCATCTCCTCCTGGCTTCCTCCTGCTCTGACCCTCCTGGTCTCTTCAGTGTACTGTCTTTTCCTTTTCCTCTTTCTGTTCGTCCTGATCACTTCTCAGATATGCCTTTGTGTTGTTGTTGAATCACTCCAGCTACTCTGGCCTGCAAGCAAGAGTCTACGTGTGAAAAGCACTGGTACAAATGCTTGTATAACTTTAGACGTTAGGGCCAGCTAATAAGTAGCTAAATATAAAATCAGAAAGTATTTATCAAGCGCACACAGGCAGCTGCGTTTAGATCCAGTTTGACGGTAAAGGATGTATCCTGGTTTAATTTATCTGGCCTCATTGCTGTGAAGTGTAATTAAGTGGATTTAATAGTACCGCATAGTTTAGCAAATAAAGTGATCAATCTTCCAGCTAGCGCTGTCTGTGTAGTATTTTGCAGAGGTGGGGACTCGAGTCACATGACTTGACTCGAGTGACTTGACTCGAGTCGGACTCGAGTTGCATATTTTTGGACTTGAGACTTTCTTGACCTGAGCAATGACTTGACTTGACTTGACTTGCTTGACTCTCACCACAGTGATTTGGGACTTGCTTGATACTTGTAGGTCAAGACTTGAGACTTGCTCATGACTTGCACATGTAGGACTTACTCCCACCTCTGGTGTTTTGTAACATAATGTCCCAAACAGCGACTGTCTGTTAAACGCTATCAATTCAAACGGCAGCGTTTTATTAATATTTTGTTTCAAGCTCTTTTCCTTAGTAAAAACAAAACTAGTGGAAGGGGGAATGATCCCAGGGGAAGCTGATCCACCTTCAGGTGCTGGGGCAGCTCGCTCTCTCTCTGCAGCGGTGTGAGCCGCGGTCTGTGTAAACGCCGCTCTGCAGTTTAATGCAGGGCCGTAGCTACGTTTTTAACGGGCCTAAGATGATATTTAAAATGATTCACTTTTAATTAATAAACTGCTTGTTTCGTTGCTTGAGAAGCTTGTGGAAATAGTGTAGGTTTGTTTCTACAAGTACAGATTTAGGGACACAAAAGTTAGGGGGGCAGCTAGGGGGGCAAGGCTCTACAGTGGGGGGGGGGGGGCGGGGGCAGCTGCCCCTGGCTGTGGCATGATGACACTTTAGGAGGAATCTGAGCCATGCCTAGTTTTCCAGAGTCGACATCCTTATGATAAAACTGTCAGCGTGAGATGATATAATACTGTGTTAACATGTAGCAGGATAGCCTTCCCAGGGCTACATAAACACCACACAACCCAAAGCTGCACAAACCCACTGCACCTCTCACTGATGAGGCCATTGTTAGCCCACTGCGAGTGGATCACTCCCATAATCTGTGAAAACATCCGCCTCCACGGTACACTCTCTGCATCTGTTGGATTTATTTGTAACATCACTGTGGCTCAAAGGGAGAAGCACTGTTAGCTTAGCACAGCTGCACAAGCCCACTCACCAGGCCTGGAAGCTTTTGAAAATCAGCCCCTCTAAATAAAGCTTGACTTTACAGAAAAACGTGGGATTTAGGAATATGAAATTACAACACAACTGTTTTATCAACAACAAAAAGACTAGAAAATACACTTATCAATAGCATCAGTGGCTATTTTTAGCCTCAGTGGCTTTTTAGGAGCTGATAGCATCTCACAAACTGTCAATATCACGTCTGACATCAGTTGGAAAGGGAAACCGATTGGCAGATGAAGCAACACTTTTTGAGTCTCCCGCTGCTTTAACCTCTCCCATTTGCGTCAGCAGTCACACATGGTTCACATAACAAATCCCTTTCTTCTCCTTGGCAGTTTAGGGGTACATGCAAACATGGAATTGAGATATACTCTACTGTGCTGAGGGTAAATCTTGAGGGGTGGGCACCAACCTTTACTGCAGAGATATAACCAGCAGATAGCCAAGAGAAACCACAAGGGGCCATTTAAACAAGGGGCCATTTAAACAAAAGCACATGTAGATATGTGAGGCTGCACAAACACACGCACACACACAAACACAAACATACATAAATTCTCTCACACATACATTACATACTTACTTAAAATCTCAGTCAGCTGTGTTGACAAAGTTGACCATTCTGTAAAGTCCATAACAGATGCTACACGAAACAGGATTAGCAGGAAGCCAACATTTGTCTCCATAGCTGTTTTTGTTTTTAAAATAGATGTTTTCCTTTGATAGATAGATAGATTTTCTGGTGAGATCTGTGAAATATTGTTTTACTGCCTGGAACGAGAGAATGTCCATTGACAAAGAATGGTACATTTTCGTATGAATAACCTGATTTAGTACTGCCCTTTTACATCCCTTTAGATTGATAACTTACCGAAATGTAGAAGCAAAAGGAGAATCCGTCATACAAACAGCAGAACTGAATAAAAATAAGACTAAAGCAAAGTAAAGGTCAATTTCAAGCAGTCTGACACTCCCCTCAAATGACAATGTTTAACTTTAATTTATACTGAAGTTTGTCATTACTCCACCCCACTCACTTCACCCATCTGCACCTCCCATTTCTGCAAGCCACCTGTTTCAGCCCTATAAAAAGTGAGTTTAATAACCCCTCTTTTTCTGTTTCCTGACACCTTTTAGCACAAACACATCTTGATTTACTTTCACATCAGTTGCAAACTGTAGATCAAGATCGAGAGACTGCAGATTTTCTATGGCAAAGAGAAACATGAAGCAATCAGCCTAATATTTTTGCCAAAAAGATAAATACATCCAATCTGGCTAAATGTGTTTCCAGAATTAAAAACAAATTATAGGAGCCTACATTCCCATGCAGTTAGCCTACATGCCAATCTCTGCATGAGTTTGAGAGTTTGTGTGCTTGCACGCATTAGTTTTTGTGTGTGGGTGGCGGTTGAAGATTTTGTAGCAAGTACACAGACTGATACACACAGACACACAAATCCACACGCACACACACACCCTCCCCCTTCCCTAAAACCGACTCTGTGAATGTTTGGCTGTGCCAGCTGTGTGAGCTCGAGGCAGGGTGTGGGGTGTATACAATTGTCTGACAGACTGCATGGTGTGTATACACATAGTCATAAACAGTATCTGGAGCGGAAACGCTGATCACCTAGATGTGCTTGACCTTATGACCCAGGGGCCGAACTGTTATGCTTTCACCATGCGTTTTCATGGCCAATACGCCTGGAAGAAACCCGGGATGCTGGGTGTTTGTGATTATGTATTTGAGACAGGACACACATGCTAGAGAATTGCCTCATTTTATCTTTAATGTTTATGTTCTTGTATGGAAGTAAATATAAATGATCCAAAAGTCTGTTTGTATGTCTGTGCATGCAAGTGTGCAATCTGGTCTGTGTCCAAGCCTCTGATGTTGACCACAGAGGAATTGCAATGTGGGGAACTTCAAGCTGAGAGTCAAAAGAGACCCACAAACACCCACATTTCTGCATGAAAAGCATCTTAGGTTTTATATAACTACTCTCAAACACAAGAGGATTATTATATATGTGCTGCCAAAAGTGGGAAAACGTATTCTTCCAACTTGTTTGGAAAGGAGCTTCTTAAATATTCTTGCAATAAACTGCATCAACTATGGCCGTACATGTGAGGGAACAGAACAGCTCACCTGGATTTGTTAAGACCGTCATTCCACACAGGTGAAGCAAACAATGCTTTAAAAACATTCTAGACTCTGTTTTCATAGGATGACAGTTGACTTTATTATCCAAATGCTGTCTGTATGTGTGAGAGTATGTATTATGAACGAATGGAAATACGCTCATCGTCTGCAAGCACTTTGTTTCATTCCATGTTTCAACTCCTAAAAGGACCAAAAAGCCACTGTTAACTCCTTGAACAAACAAGGAGAGGGATCAGTGAGGGGTGAAGATCTAGCAAACATGCCCGTTTGAACCGGAAATATTCAGCAGGGTTGAAGCTTATAGCTGTTTGAACCAGGGACACTAGAGAGGACCTGGCAAATATATGTGTTTGAAGGCCAAACAGTGTTGAAGGCAGAACTCCCATGGGGAATCTAACAGTAGATCTTCATAGTCGGCTGCTGCTGACTCTCTATGCTGACAGTTTAAATAAAAAGGCACAATAAGCTCAGTCATCGAGGAAAATATCTGCTCATCCCTTCTTCTAAGAAAAGGTGCCATTCCTAACTCCCACTAACAATGGATTCTATCGTATTTAGAGTGGTGTAGAATAAACTATACACATACTTTTCAGGCATATACCCCACACACTGAGAGGCAGACAGAGAAAGAGATTCATTATCCCATTCTTCAATGGCATGAGGTGCCAGGTTCATTGACTGACAGAGTTAATTAGAGGGGCATGGAAGTTTGTTCAGCATGTGACTCCTCTCAACCATAAGAAAACCCTGCCATGTTTGTTGGTTCAATCGAGGGCATCATCTATTCATTTCATCTAACTATGGTTTTAAGTTTCACTCGGTTATACCACAAAGAACTACAGTGCAAACTTCAAATAAAACTAGGGATTGTTTCTGTGTTTGAGTATTCCAACATTTTTGAAATTCAGTAAACCCGGTGGGCGATTTGAGATATACAATTTTTTTACTTTACCTATCTTGCTTTTGTGAAAAGTGATGCCTCCTATATGAACCTTTTCAAAATGACATGTCTGTCAACACTTAAAATGAATGTGGTCATCTGTCCATGACACAGATCGCTGTGCCATGGATGACAGTCATCAGTAGTCCTAGACAGAGGCTTTGAAGTGAGACCACAGTGCACTCATTTCCACCCAGTTCGCATGGCTTTCCCTTTAAATAGAGCATGACATCACACCCTGCACAGGTCTACCGGCCCAAGCCCAAAACAAATGTGTCCAAACAATGCCACATCTGGAGCGAAACGCAGTAGTGAGAGGGGAAGAGCAGGAATGTAGTGGAAAAGGATTTGAAAAGGGAAAGCAGTTCTAAAGCTGTTTAGCTGGCCAAGGCGTTTGGGGATGTGCCTGACCTATAATTTCATGGTGATTTCCCTTGCTTCCCACCCCAAAAAGATCTGATGTCACAACTGCAGACCCAAGCATCAGGAAGAATTAATACAATGATGTCTTGTTTTTTTATTCCAGCGCATTGTACGTCCAGACAGTTCAACCAATATCAAACAAGTTTTAAACTTAACCGCCAACCACTGCAGTACTTGTATGCTGGTGGCCCAACTTTAATACTTCAACCTCTAAGTTCCAGAAGGTTCTCAAAGAAGTTCAGAGAGAAAAGCAATTTCTTGTTTGGTTTGGCTGATTCTTCTGACTTTTCTGAGCAGATGCAGGAGGTGGTCTTCAGAAAGTCTTCTCAGACAGCCTGTTCTTGTTGTCACTGTCAGAAGCAATCAGCGCTGCTGGGTCTGCATTCACGCAGCAGAAGGAGCAGAGGAGCAGGAAAACATTCCGGCCAATTTTCTGCCTGTTGGATAAAGTGTCTCATAAAGACGTGGCGGCTTATCCAACAGTTATTTGTCAGCAGACACATAGTATACAACCTACAATCTGATAGAAATGCTTAGATTTTTTGTTAAGAATTCTTAAAATGAACCCAACAGCATACTTAAACTAATTTGTACATGCACACAGTAACACATATTCGTCAGTGTGTGAGTGGATGCGTGAGGTAGCTCAGGGGGTTTTTAAGATTGAAAGTGTGACCTGACAAACAGACATACGGTAGGATGGAAAATATGCTTAATGTGTTCAGTTTGAGGAGGAGGACACTGATAGAGAGGAAAATGAGGTGGAGAAAGAGCTGAAATGATGGAACCAGAGGGACTCTCTCCTCCTGCAAGTTATGTGATTTACATCTGCACTGCGGTGAATCTGCTCATCTTGAGTAACCACAGCCTCCAAATCATATCTACAGGCACAATTCTAGGTGCGGGTACACTAGGTGGTCAGTCAGAGCGCCACCAGCTGGAGAGAGCACCAGAGAGGAGAGGACAAAGTGTCTGGTTTAAATTGCTTTAAAAAGGCAATTCAAATTTGTGTCAGTTCAGGCAATTGATGCTGTAACTACCAGGTGCTCAGGAAGCTGCCTGCATTTGAACAGCATCCTTATTATACCCAATGACCTTGTAACAAACTTTACTTTGAACTTACGAGTCATGGAAAATGCAGCAAAAGGAGCAGTGTGTCAACAGTGTGTTGTTGTATTGAGAAATAAAGCTTTTGTTAACACTATGGATGTTTCCCTCATAAGCTCTACAAAACCCATATTTATTTAATTCATACCACAATGTATTTTACTGTCCCGACAAGACTATAGCGTATTTAATTTTGTTGCATGATTTCAATCCAAACAGAAGTGTATCCCCAACACCAAAATACAAAACATGTGTCAGTAAATTGCTTTCGCTTTGTGTCACTCTTAAACTGACAGAACTCAAACCTTATATGGTCTCCGATACTTTTAAAACGTTATATACTTATATTAGTAAAGTTTCAGAGAATTAACACAGAAAACCTGAAGGCAACGCTTCAATTATGTATTTAAATTTAGATGAAAATTATATGGGCAAAGAAATGTAGTTTGGCCTTCGAACGTGTTTATTGAAAGGGTTGCACCATAACTCCTTAGAGTTTTAGTGACTGGGAGGAAATCTGGGTACACTGTCAAATGCAATCCAAACTGGATCATTTTATACATTTTAAACTCAGGCATTCAGGTATGAACAAGATAGGACAGCATCTCTTTTCTTTGTTTTTCCCCTTGCTGTTGCTGTGTTCTTTAAACACCTTGGCAGCACTTTCAAACAACCATTCTCTAATCTTTAAGATGGACAGAGGGAGAAGTGCCAATAATTGTAGTGTGGCGTGTGTTTCCGAGAAGAATATCTATGTTAAAGCCAGCTATTTATTTAAATATATGTTAATAAAAAACAGTATGGTATGGCAGGGATTTGTCAGTTTTATAGTCACATATGCTTTTCGATATGTCACTTTGACAATACTGTATGCCTCATTCACCGCCTATTAGAACTCATTTTTACCATCAGAGAAAATGTGTACTAGTTTTTTTGTTAATCAGTATATCTATGTGCAAAATCACAAATCAGGATTATGGGATAAACCCCAATATGTCTGTAGGCATTTTTGTCTTTCTCGGTAGGACGCCATTTGGTGATGTCCCTAAGTTTTGTGCTTGTAATATGATATTTGTCTAAGTCAAGATAAGCAAAAGTGTTGCTGAGGGACAATCTATGTGTCAAAGACTCATATGGTGGTTATGATGATTGCCAGGGAATCCCCACACACCATATAATTGAACCCATGAGAAGCACTTTCATTTACTCATCATCTCCTTAAAATACTCCACCAGCTATGTTACACTGGTGATGAAGGGAATATTAAACCACCGGGGCAGAGTATTTTCTCATAAGGTCAAGTTCACTGTTCAGCTTTGACTATTGAAGCCCAATGAAAGTCAGGAGTGGGACAGAGGTCAGGAGTCATGACCCTATCACTCCACGTGGGTATTGAGGGATGGATAACCTCACCAGTCTTATGTTACCTCAGTAACTTGTCTGGAGAGCACCTGCTAAGCTTCTAATAAACCAACCTTACGGCCATTATCAGGCCCCTTGCCACTGAATTTAATAATACATATAAATAGTCACATAGTCAAAGAATCTAGTTGGGGGGATTATGATGAATAGCCTTTTAAAATGAAAATTCAAATGTGGATTAATCAGAAAAAGGACTGTTATCTTTCAATTCACATTTCAATCACCACACACTCTCTCTTGTTACAGTGAGGTCACCACTCCTGCATACAATTTCATCACAGAATCCCAGTGGATGTATCTTTAGAAGGCTGACTTTAACTAAGACCTACTGTTGCAAGTGTTGATCTTTCCATATTTCTCTCTCCCGGTAATCATGCATGCATGAGTGTGGTGGAAGAGAGGGGGCGTTGGGGCTGTCAGGGAGTCTAGAGTTACATTAATGAGCAGTGGTGTGAGAGGCAGGAGGTGGTAGCGGGGTCAGGGGTCACAGTGCCCTGACAAACAAAATGAGCCACCCAGAGAGGAAGTCAACAAAAGATGCTTTACCTTGCAACCGTAGCAACAACAGCTTCTGGCAAACATGTGTGTGACAAATGTGCCATGTGAACCAACGGCTTGGTCTCAATCATCGCCATATGGGGTTGCCACACAGACACGTCACACAAACACAGCAGGGGGCGAAGACAGACAGAGGAGGGGCAGGAGAGACAGCAGTCAGCAACAAGATAACGAGGCAGATATTAATAGGATATGTCAAGTATTGTTCTTATGGGAAATGCATCAAGAAAAAACTTCTCTAAAGGCTCATGGTGGTCTCATTGCAACACAGACTCTCTCACAGCAAAGCAGACTGCTTCAGTGGGGTTACATGTTATGATGACTCCCTGTTGGGAGAATCATGAGGAAGATGCTGCTGTTAACTGCAATCCAGCAGGTTTTACTGTGGGCTCTATTGTTTCCCTTTGGGGCTTAATGACCAGCAAACAGCCTAATGATGGCCTCCTTTCCTTAAACCCCCTTTTATACACACTTTCCTGACCAGATGAGGCCACATGAAATGTTCACACAAAACACTCCTTTCTTTTACTTCTGAATTCCTTCATAATAGTTTGTACATAATTGAATCCCCCAATGTCTCTGCATTCAATTCCAAACCTTTAGTGTAAACTCCCATCAATGTTTTCAGTCAGTCATTTCGATTTTCCAACTTTTTATTTCATAATTCTGCCTGCCTCGGCCCTCTGTTTGTCTGTACTCTATCTCATGCTTTTTTTGTATTTTCCTCCCTCTTTTTTCTCCCACACGCCAGCTCTGGAAAGTACATTCGCACAGTTCTGAAGTGACACAAGGACCGTCTCGTCCATGGCAGACCATGCTTGTGTTTTTTCAATTAAGCCGGGCTTCTGTACACTATTCATTTGGGAAACCATAATTCTCATGGCCCAGCAGAAACTAATGGAAAGTCGCTTAGTTTTTTTCTCTCCGGGAGAGGTATTGGAAAGACCCGTTCCCTAGAAGTGTCAGACTAGTGGAGAATAAAACAGTAGGAATACTTTCTATGAGAACACAGAAGGTGTTGATAGGATGGAAGGGCTCACTAAGGGGTATCAGCATGCAAGAACTCATGGGGTGAATGGGAGCAGGAAGGAGGGAAGTGAGAGAATACAGATGGATGGATTTCCAAGGGAATGTGGATGAAAGTGAGTGAGTAGCAGGCCGGATCTGAATTGCCCAGCGGGGAGGAGGACAGATCCACTGAAATCACTTCAAAGCCTGGTGTCACTGGGTTGCAGATGAGTAGAGTCTCCTGTCCTTTTTTATTTACAGAGACGAGCCTGTTGCATCCATCTGACGCAAACAGCAATCAACAACGCAAATAAATAACTCAACAGATGTTACCCCCTGTCAGGATACACACACAATTTTATATTTCAATAAAACTAGCACAAACCAACAATAAAACAAAACAAAGTGTAAAATAAAACAAAGTGATCCAAGATCCAGACAACTGTTACTAAAGTTCCCATCCTATTAATGATGTCCCATCATTTCCAGAATGTCTTAGCCCCAATATGACCCTCTTACTTGCCTGACTAATAGGAGCCATTTGTCACTATTAGCATAAACCTTTCACTGAATGCTGACTCAGTCTGCATTCATACATAAACAGTGTCGAAAATGTGCAAAAACACATGTACAGTACACTCATGTGTGCATGCTCACACATGCACAAACATTCACCTACCTACCATTGCACACTATATGTGCACACACACTCGCACATTTAAAGTGGGAGGGACCTCAATTGGACAGCCCCCTTTATAGCCCCCACCCCCCACCACAACAATCAACAGAGACAGACAGACAGTAAAGTGAGAGCAGTGAGAGAGAGAGACAGGCAGGAGCAGAACACATGAAGGAGTTTAAAGTCTTACCTCAAGAGTTTTTCTGTAGAGCCAATACAATGGAAAGCCTCATGACTGTAGCGGTCTCTCAGTCTCTTTGTGTTCCAGCTGTGGCAGGCGGGTGCTGACGCACAGGCAGCACAGCGCTGAGCGGAGGGGCGGTCGGCACACTTTACAGGCAGAGAAAGCTGTGGAGCCGCGCAGACCCCGGGCCCGTCCGCTCACACTCTGCCTTCTGAGGATGAAAAGAGAAGACTTCATTACCAGCTGCAAACCACGCCTCCACCCCTCCAGTCTCCCTCCTTCTCAGCCCTCACACCCCCCTCTCCCTCCCTCCCCTCCTCATTCCCTAACTCCCCGCTTCCCTTCCACACTCCCAGCCAGTAGCACGTTCCAGGCCTGTCCCAGCCAAAGAAGGGGGAGCAGACTTCTAGAAAAAAACCTCCCATTACGCAGCCTGCCAGCGCTGTGCAGTGCACAGACAGAGAGGGACAGGGAGAGATGAGGAAGGAGGAAAAGAGACAGAGAGACGGTATATAGCATATGGTTCAAATCCACACGCGGTTACTTATTTGTTTTCATATTTTACATTGAATACACAACCTCAGAGCTGCACTGAATATGCAGTATGGAAAGAATAAGTTTATGTGTGTGTGTGTGTGTGTGTGTGTGTGTGTGTGTGTGTGTGTGTGTGTGTGTTGAGGTGAGGGGAAAAAAACGAATAAAGGAAAAGCAAAGGGAATAGAATTCAAATTGGGACCAAGCGAAGAGTGTGAGGCAGCAGAGATTCACTTAAGAGAGAGAGGGAAGCACAGAGACAGACAGGCAGACGGAAAGAAAAACACAGACACACTGAAAAAGAAACACAGAGTAAGGCCGTGATCAATTTGACAGTTTTTAGGGAGAAAAGTTAAAAGAGGAGAGACAAATCTAACCAGGGGGTGTTGGAAGTTTTAATTAAGACTTACTGTAAGACATAACACATCAAAAGACTGTCGCTTAAGAAGTATGTGTGTTGAGTTCTAGGGGGTGGGGACAATGTCTGTGTCTGTGAGTTTGTATGTCTATAAACCTGTCTCCAAGTCTCACAAACTCTTTGCAAACGGCTAACAGGGTCAACACCCAAAATAAGGGTGACAGTTTTTGTCCGTCTCCAGTCTTTTTCCTCCTCTCTGCCTTTTCTTTTTATGCCAAAGTGAATTCTCTCCCATTAGACGAGGGAAAATAGGCATAAAAGCTCTAGCTGTTTACTGTCTGTAATTATGAGGGTATGCTAAACCCAAGCGAGCTCTGCTCCCTGCCCCCAGTGCCACCACACACAAACCTAGCTCTACCAAGAGTGCCAGTTAAACTGAGCCCTGGCACAGGCAGAGAGGTGCAAAGTAAAATAAAAGAACAGTAAAAACAGGGAAGTTAACAGTTTCGCATCAACTTGTAATTAGGAAAAATGTGTCGGCAAAGGGAATTCCCTCCAGTTCAAGAGTGAAACAGACATAGTAAAGAATATTCCAATCAGGTAACAGTTATGGGTTTACTATAGGTCAAACTGCATTGTAGGTCCTTGGCATGAAAATGCAAAAGCTGAGGCTCTAAGTTTTTCAAGAAACTGAGAAAACGTATTTGCTTGTAAATGCTGAAGGTCAGGTTCCACTTCATAAAAACTCAGTTTTGCCTTGATCCTGCAACAAAAATGGAATGCAAACCACAGCAGCACACCACTACATCCACTTGGACCACGATGATATGGTGTCCCATTTGAAGAACTTTAAAGAAAAAAATTAAGCCCTCATTTTAATTAAGTTCAACAAGTCTTAGAAACAGCGATCGTTTTTGGACTACTCCACAGGAATAAGCTAAAGAACACTGACAGAAACAGAAACAGAGTATTCAAAAACAACATTGGGGGGATTGCTAGGAAAGATTTAGAGCAATTCAAAACATCACAGACAGAAACAAAAAGAACCAAAACTATGCATGATGTAATAAAATACGGAGCAACTTTTTTGGCAGCACATTATGAGGTAAGCAAGGATTATACAGATCTCTTGGGATCTCCCACACTAGCATTAACACCTACACAGACCCTCGCTGCGGTATAATGGTGTCAAATTTACACGGGTCCACAAAACAGTACTTAAGGTCACAGGCTGCCTTCATTGTAGGCTTTGAAAGCCCAGTCCTGGGGTTTGGGCTTGAGACTGTTGGAGGGGGTTGGTCCAGGGAGGGCAAAGAAAGGGGATACAAACGTATTGCAGTGCTCTTTATTACTAACAAACACTAATCCTCCAAAACCAGAGCCACGGACAGCCCTTCTGTGGTATTTTATGTCTTTAATCTGGGGTTTAAATGACGGGAAAAAAACGAATCCAACATCTGAAAGCTGTTGTTTGTTTACCATCTACTATGTCATTAAGTCTTGTCATTACCATTACGACAGTAAATAGATAAAAATAGCACTATGGGTCCATATAATAAGGACAATTAGAACAGTAATGACAGGCTGTCAGCCACATTTAGTAGCAAAAGATGTGATTGTGTTTCAAGATCTAAAAATGGGATTTAGGACTGAGCTGGAATTTACTGAAATATTGTCTCCAGCCACTAGGGGCTGAGTTGAGCTGTAATGTACATACAGTCCATTTACAAACAGGGATGAGGCAAAGTTTGCACTTTTTTTATACATCTCTCACTCTGCACCCATTTCTGTCCCTGTGTTGATGATTTTTAGGGAGGTCCTTTTTCAAGGTTAATTCCTCCAACATTTATTTCAATTTTTCATTTAATCTGTTGCACCACACATAATTTCTGTTGAATTCTGTTGTAAAAGAAATTCAGACCAAGCCCCAAACAAACACAGCCTGCAAATGTAATGAGAATGCCATGTGCTTCTGATGCAGACATTTGCTTGTTACAAACAACAGGTTTTAATGAGAGGTCTTCAGATGTCTTCCTGACTCCCTTAAATAAGGGGGTATACGGGTGAATATCTAAACACAACTAGGGTCAGGAACACCACCATCATCTCGTAAGAAATGTAGGTTACAGAAAAGCCAAAACTGGCTACTTCTGTGATAGGATTTTAAAAGCCACAGGCAAAAGTCTGAGCACCAGGCATTATACACATTAAGCAAAACAACAAGGCTGGGCCAAAACGAAATACAATATTATAGTACAGAGTGAAACTTCTTAACGCCAATAACTCCAAGAATAGTTTGTGGTAAAATCACATATGCATGCAAGTCAACGAGATAAATCAAAACTTCATACAATAGGATTTCTTGTTATTTACTGCAGCAGAGACAACTTGCCATTGAATGGCAAGAGGAATTACATTAGGCTTCAGGATCCAATCATAGGTTGTTGTGAAATTGAAATGTTCCTCTTAACAACCTGAATTGAAAGCAGAGTCAAGGCAGATGTAAAGAGAGGGGACTTTCTGTGTTCTCAACACAGAAAACCTTTGTGGGATGTATCAAAGTAAAGCAAAACATTAACTCCTCAACATTTCCAGCATGAATATGGAGATTGTTTAAACCCAGCCCTGGGGACTTTGCATATCAAGATACCAATGGCTTGTGTTATACAGTACTTGTCTAAACAAGTCATTTTAGTTCATGCAGTGCATTAAAAAAAACACAGCTGTAAACGTTACCCTTAAACTCATATCCTCACTCTGCCAAACATCCAAATAGACTCTTTCTCTCCCTCTCTGAGGAATAAAGAGTCATATAAAACACCAATGTTAAACATATAAAGTTTTTAATGACCTTGGAGAAGTCTAACTTCCCCTCAGGGAGTAATACCCGGGTCACAAAACGAATTAAACTTTGATCTTTTTAAGGCAACATGCAATTAGAAATTCATTGAACTACTGTATTTAATACTAAATATAATTGACTTGAGATAAATATAGCCATGATTCATTTGCTTTCCATACATCTATACAGCTCTGAAACTTGTATTTTCCTCTGAAAAAAACAGGAACCAATCCTGGACTTTTGAGAAAAAGAGGATGAATCAAAGTAGCTATGACAAGACGACAGGCGAATCAAGTGTTGTGGCTGTGTGCCAAATTGTGCACCACAGCAGTTGATGCACTCTGAAGCACACACAGTCATTACTGTTTGATAACCAGGACTGCCTTTTGAACTTGACAGACTTGACAATGAAGTGTCTAAACTGCTAAAGAAAAGATTAAGCATCAGGTCTTTGTTTCATTTAATATTAACTTCAGTTCCACATGCATATACAGTATATTCTTCAAAATGAAAGCCTAACAAGTACAAAACAGCAATGTTTTGTTTTTTTAAATGCATGATAATATCTGCAACCAGATTTTGCCAGAGTTGCAGTAAGGTTGTACAGCAGTGCAAGGGTCATTCCAGGTCAGAGTGCTGACACACCCAGAACCCCAATGAAAGGCCTCCCCATCACCACCCACAGCTACGCTCCTGTAACTGTCAATTAGGGAAACTGAGGGCGACTACATGTGGTGACTGTACTCCATGACTCTCTGACTGCTGCTCACCTGAAATGTATACTAGTATTAGGACTGTACAGCAGGAGTATAAAGCCTTTCACAAACTAGTTCTATGGGTGTATTGTATTTGTGTACAAGAAAGGGCCCCACTAAAAAGAGACTGTGGGTTTGAAGTCAGACACGGAATGGTGGCATACCAAAAAGGTCTCACAGTCATCCACTCCCTCTGTCTGAGCAGCGTTTGGGCTCCAGAGCTGCCGGACTTCGGCTATGGGAATTTCACACCTATGATGGCCATTACCAGAGCAAAGCCCATCACACCCTGGTGTGCCATTTCTGACCCAGAAAGCCCAGTGGCCACGAACGCCCAGGGCAAACACCGGGCACCCCAGCTAGTGTGGACTTAGCAGCTCGGCGATGTGTACTCGCCCAGCCATGTGGACCAGGAGTGATGATGTTCCCAGGGAAACAAAGTTTGGGGATTTGGACTAGCAGGAGTTGATGTGGGACCTGGGGGGTTAGAGGTGAAAGAGGAAGAGTTGAAAAAGGAGGAAAGGCCCACTCTGTATGCCTAAAACAATATCAGATACAGACAAGTAGCAGATAGCTTCAAAGGAAACATATAACTGGAAAAAACATAATTTTTGGAGGACTGTTTTTGATTGAAAACACATTAAAATGTAAGATATCATGTGGTGAAGGTTAGATAAGGATTGGGGTTATAACAAATGGTTGATATATGTTTGATACCAACACGCCTTTTATCCCTAAAAGTAATAACTCTGTACTTCACTACTTGCTCACTATTTGGCTGCTCCTTGCTAGACTGGTGTCTCAGGCTTAACTGTAGCTAATTGAAGGGTTACTGACTCAAAATGTCATTTATGTCTGGAGCACAGTGATAACGTGATAGAGTTAAATACTAAAACACATATCAATATTTACCCTTTGGGTTGCATTTTCTGGTGCCTTTATTTTACTTTTATTTAAAAATCTAGGTTGAAATAGAGAAGGGATAGAGCTGCCATTGAACTGTAGCAGAGCCACAGCAAACCAAACACAGAGATGCCCGGCCCATCATCTGCACAAATAGGCCTTTCAATCCTTCCCCTCACTTTTGTCCCATCAACACTTCACTCTTCATGGAGACCAAAGCCACCAACTCCAACCTTCCCTCTGCCCCCTCCAAATACACAGAGAGGTGAATGGTGTCTACTGTACCTCCCATCCCCTCTCTGGGGGGTAGAACACATTTCGACAGGCCTGTATTTATGGCCGGCGTGAGTCGTGTTGGAATGAACCCTGAAAGCGACCAAAATCATCTCGCTGGATGTCCGTTTATATTGAGCGTTGGTCAGCTGTGTGGGTCTGTGTGTGTGTGGCCTATCTTTAAAGAATGAGGCTTGTGTAAGTGAATGTGTGGGAGCATAGGATTAAGATAACCCTCTAATGAGCAACAAAGTGTGTTTGTTATTCTGTAGAATATTTTATAATCTGTGTCTGGGTGGATGAAAGTGCTATGTGTTTTCTCTGTTGAGACTGTGTTCTTCTCAGACATTTTAAAGCCTGTGTGCTTGCTAAAAATATATTTTGTAACAATCGCACTATAAACCACAACAATTACAACTTTAGAATCTGAAGATATGTTTAAACAAAGTTGAGATGCCCATACTAACATCGACACAATTTGAAAATCCATAAAATTGCAGGTCAATTACAGACTTTATGAGACTCAGGCAGTGTGAGTTATTTAAATTAAGTAGGTATCTTCCAAGTGTAAAATGTATTTATTACAAAACTTACATTTTGGCTCTGGTATAATGTTTGATGTTTCTTTCCTTGTAATTTTGTACTGCAATTTTAGAAAAATAAATACTTGGTTTAACTATCTCCGACTTTTAGTAGCTGCAGCTCAACTTCAGAAGGTCCAACAAAAGAGTCGCTCTCAACTGTCAATCTTTCTCACTGTACTCATGTTGTCACAGTACTGTACATAGACTGTATGGACAGGATAAACTTTTTAATATTTTCATGACCGTAAGTGGCTGTGAATGTTGCTTTTTATGACAGACTTGGGAAAATGTTAACCAGTCCTTTAATTATAAACACTTTAAGTTTCATGCAATGTTAAGTTTGCAGAAACCATAACATTAAAAAAAAAAAAAAAAAAAAAGGTAACAGTCTTAAAGCAAATGCCTGTGACTCATCTAATTTGAGACCACTGTATGGGAAATGTCATTTATAAATTGTAGCACTAAACTGTCCTTCCATTAACAAGTGGAGTGGCTATGTTAGCCACAACATAACATTACATTTATGTTACATGTGTAACTAATGTCCTGCAGGTCACCCTTGAAAAAGAGATCTTTTGATCTCAAGGGGCTTTCACCTGGTTAAATAAAGGCTACAAACAAACATTACAGACTCCACAAGAGGATTGTATTCACTGACTTTTACCTCACCAAATACATAAATTATCCTCTTCACAAACAAATCCATTTTTATCTATCTATGTCAATTTCTCTTTTATTAAAAAAACCACACCCACACGCTGCACGCATCACCCCATGAATCCTTCAGAGTGCAATGTCTCAGTGGGTGTGCGGTAACAATGGGAGCTGGGGTGAGCTAAGGCAGGCTTCTCTGGGCCTTCTCCACATAAACCTTTAATATGAGGCCTCCTCAGCACCAGTCGGTCATCTAAAGGCACTGTACCCTGTAATTGACCTTAAAAATACTTTCCGAAGAGGTCGGCAGCCATGTCATTGGCCTTCGGCCCAAGCAGCGGCCGCATCTCCCCAGCCCAGAGGAGCCTGGGAAGGCCTCGCAGGGTATATTTAGTGGCCCTCTCCTTTGAGCAGGAGATGCAGATAATGCCAGTCTGTGTATAAAACCACTCCGCCGCCCACGAGTGGGCCTCTCACAGGCACATTTCCTTCTCCCACGGGGATGCGTTTCCTGAGGTCAGAGGTTGCATGCATGCCAGGGGACAATGACCAGTATCCACCTCTCCTATCAAGTGCAACAGAAATCTTTGGAATCACATTGCATCAATTGATCCAAGAGCATTCAGACATTTGCCAATCCTGGAGCAGATGTGATGAAACAGCTGGCTTCTAAAGAGTTCATATGCATTGACACTGGGAAGGATTTTTGAGATATATGGTGACAACAGTGTTTCCGCCAGAACAGGGCTGAGAGGGAGTCCACCCCTAGAGCCTTCAGGGCGTTCCGAGCTGAATAAGGCCGTCAAATTACGGCAAGACGCCCCCCTGGCGGAAACACTGAGTGACATGTTGACTGTGATGACATTCATCATGACACCTCCACTGTGCGTTGCCATTTCAAACGTGTACCACTTGGCAGATGCTTTTCTGGGCTCCAAGGAGAAGGGAGGGAAAAGTCTGAAAAATACAAATGATGCTAAATCAGCTGTCAGCAGGGTGTCCTGAACAGCTCGGACCAGCTTAATTTAAATGATCATTGTATGTGAGGTTTGTGAAGGTTTAGTCTTTTGCAGGTAAATGAAGTCCAGCAATGAAAAACTAGGTTATCAGAGCCAACATGTAACATTTTCAGAAATGAAGGAATTGTATAAGACATTCAATTCTATCCCAGATCATCTAATCTCAGCTATTGTACCTTGTTGTGATCCTTCTGTCAGTATGGCAGGTCCTGTGTGTAAGGCTTTTATACTTAAAGGATATTGAGCAGGGTTGAGTCTGCAGGAAACTAATTAAGGCATCTGCCACTTAAGACATGCAGACTATATAGTGCCAAATCCACAATGATCCTTAGATAAGTGTAATTAGTTCTACTACTGTACCACAGCTGTCAAATGGACACTTGACACACTATTATGGGCATGAAAAAATGCTGGTGCATAACATCTTGTTATAATGCAACGCTGGTTACCTGCAGTTCAAATTGCTTGTTTAATAACATATGTTTGCACTGTGTAGTTGTATTATGTAAGTAAATATTCATATCAAATCAAACCTTTGTATGAGCAGATACTTTTTATAAAACAAACTCAAAGTAGGATAAGGTGGAAATGCAATGTGTTGCACACATTCTGGGATTTGCCCTAATTTGTAAGTGTTGGACACAAAAACTGTGAGAATCACTTTGATTAATACTTTTGTGTCCTTTATCATACATTTTACTCACTTTCACGATTGATTGGATTCATTATAAAACAAATTATTATGTCAGCTAGTTGCCCATAAATACAATACCTGTACAGGTCTACAGTGTTGTATGTACTAATGTGTTTAGTGGTTGTTATTGTGACTGAAGCATGAGGCTTTTCATTTGCTGTGACTCGTAACTGCTGTTACCTTCCTGCTGGTTTCTGTCAGGGGCATCTGCAGCGTGGTAATTTATGAATTCTTTCATGAAAGATCGTTGCTGGAGATAAATCACTGCTTTCTGCTGTCTTGTAATTCTTTTTAAAGGGAAAAACTGGAATTGATTAAAGAACAAAAACACACCTGCTGCTCCCCCTTCTTCAATGACCGCTGCCTTCTGATTGACCAACACAACGACAGGAAGCCTCTCTGTATCTCTGAGGTCAAGCCCTGTTAAGCCTCAACTTGACATAACACGCCTTTCATCTGAGGAAAGCGGGTCGTTTTAAAACTTTTCACCGTTACCTCTGACAGGTGGAGATATGAGCAATCATAGCAACAAGCCTTGCTTAACATGATGCCATTGGCTATTGATATTACGTAATAGTCATATATCTATTTCTTGTTTCTCTGAGGCTGCTGTCTATTTCACTCCATAGCGTGGTGACATTTTTGTGTGTCAGCTCTGCTCAGTTATGGGTGATGGAGAGAGCAGATGGGCCAGTGTTTACTCGTAGCTTTTGCGATCACACCTTTAAATTCCTAGCAAGGAGAGAGGTTGCAGTCCCTTGTGTCTGCCTCTGCTCCTTAACAGTGGAAAACACAAACCTTGACAAGCTTTAGCCAGACCATAAGGCAGCTTATCTCGTGTCACCATAGATTACATGGCCTCCAGCAATGTGCAGTTAGCTCTCACACAACAACAAAATTACTCTCTTTAATAATAATCTTAATTGTTCCAATATTGTCATAATCTAGAAGGAAATCCTGAATATTTTACAACAGATCACATCCTATTATCTTCTTCCTCTTCGGTACACATGCAGAAGGCCACATGCTGGCAGGAAGCAGGACAAAGAAGTCTCAAAACTTCTGGATTCTCTTGCAGAGAAGTTGCACCTGAGTATAAATCTGAGGCCAACAACAACAAAGAACCACTTTTGATCCGCTGTATAAAAGGCCAGCTACAGAGCTCGACAGATCAGGGGTTCATGTGCTTGCCATGGTCATGGTGACAGATCTGCCGACCACTCCTTGCCCATCTGGGCTGCCGGTGGCGCTCTGCCTGCTCTCCTAGGACAGCAAGTTCAGACCAGTAATTTAGTTCAGATGAGTTAAAGCAATATTTCCAGATTAATACGAGCCATATTCCTTTAGAACTGTCCTTTCTTCTTTTTCCTGCATTTTTTTTACATCTTAAATGTCCAAAAACTTCTGGCTGAGGATGAAAGGAGAAGTCGAGGAGAAAAAAACAGAGACATAAAGAGAGGGAAGATGAACACATTTTACGCTTTCTGAGGCAGACATACAGGAGCAAGTAGCGGTATGACAATTGCTTCTTCCACTGCGTTTCTTATGATCATCTCCTAAAAGGCCTAATGGTGTAACAGCTTATTCCATAAGGCGAAGGGATGTTGTTGCTTGTTCTTCTCTTTGTTCCTTTCATGGTTAGTTTCATGTAATATAGCAGAATGGATAAATGTACATACTCTCGCTTATCCGTCCATCATTGTTATGTCACCAAGAGATGTTGAATAACTTAAACAAACCCCTCAGGGGCACTCTTTGCTACAAAGGACGCCTCTCTGAATCCTAAATTACCTGGAAAGGATTCAACCAGCTGTGCAGTACATTTTGAAATATGCTTAAAACAGCCCTGATCCCCTTTCTTTACCCTTGATCATAAAATGTATCTGGGTTTCTCAAGAACTTAATGTAAGCTGCTTGATACCAGAATGAGATTGCTCCAGCTGTGATTAGTCTGGCTTGGCAACAGTTTCAGTAGTTGGGATTCAGGAAGTCACAGCTGTCCCTGTCCTGCAGCTGTTGCCTAAGCATGTGAATAGCTGCATAATTGGCCCATCAAGATACAGCGCTATAAATCACTAGGCAGTCAAAGAGAAGCATCCAACTACAGTATTTCTGATATGAGCTCATATAACGTTAAACCAGATTTCAGCTAGCAGGAAGGAGCTAACACCACAGATTCATTGGCAAACTTTGCATCTGGCAAGCTTATTAGTTGGGGCAAAGCCAGCTGTAGCAATAGTACCATTGCATCAGCTGGTCATTTTGTATTTAAAAAACTAGAGGTAAATTGGCCAAGAGTTTCTTAAACAAAAGCCTCAGAAATATAGTCGCTGTGTAGTGCTCCCCATAGTCTTCATCTATACTCGGAAGGACGATACTTCATTTATATGATATACAGCGGATCAGGCAAACAGACAATTTGGCTCTGATTCTTATGGCCTCATAGCAGAAGTATGCAGATGAAGGACTGTCAATCAACGCACAACTATGGCACACCCCAGGGCTGTTTTATGGTTTTCTTATCCAAGCGTATCCGCAGAGTGTCACTGTGTTCCTGTCCTGTAAGTAAGACCCCTGGCTCGATGCCTTCCTCTAACCAATTCTGCTGATCATTGCTGGGCCACTAATGAAACAAGAGTTGAACTCTGGCTTCTGCCGCAGTCATTCTGATGTTGTTTCTGGAGCGTTTTCCCCCATCCATCTGCCACACTGTATGACTGTGATGTAATGACTCGGCTTTCTCATTGGCTGGGCTTTCAATTGTACCGTTCACCCGCAGTGCTTGAACGGTACAATTGAACAGCGGGTTTAAAAGGGAACATGAAATTAGTGGTGACTCATCTCTGGCCGCTATGTTATTATATCATTCCTCACCAGCAATGATTTCAATCGATCTTAAGTTCCATGAAATCAGACCAATAAAGCCAAAAGTATGTGTTTCTATCTGAAAGATGGAAAATATGATTTTTTTTCTATGACGCCGTTTCTTATACATCCTGGAGACATTTTAAGTGGTTACAGAAAGCTGAACATGGAGACAGGCTTCAAACATGTGCAATATTTCACAAAATAAAATCCCTTTTTAACCAAATCAAAGTTGATAATCCTGTGCCTCTAAAGACATTATTTCCACAAAACTGTAATAGGTAATATGAAGAGTCATCAGAGACAATAACAAGGACATTCCATAGTTATTGGAAAATTGAAAAATATTGGGTTACTGGGTTCAGAAAGGTCACACTCACTCACACATCATATTAGAGGATTACTATAGCAATTCTGCATATCCTGCAGAGAGACTATTAAACAGATAAGAAGAAGAGAAGAACAAATGACAACATTAAGTCTGCACATTTTTTTGTATTCTTACAGATTAATTTTTACTGCACCCATTTTAACTGCAATGAACTTCTGTAGAATAACAAAGGGTGTATATTTTTTATAATGTTCAATGCATAGTTAATCCCAGAAAAGTAAAGACAGTGACTGAAGACTGTTATTTGTGTTTCTTTTGCACAAAAAGTTCCCGCTTCCGGGGGAAATGCATATGTAGAAATGTTTAATATAAAGCATGTTAGATTATATTGGACAGCAGTGGGGCTAAGGAATGAGATGTGACATTGAAGCTGTCAAACACGCCCGCATTACAGCACAGCGGCTGTAATCAACATTGCAAGTCTCCAGCCAATCTGTAAAGCACATGAAAACCCAACTCACACACCCCTCTGCTTGAGCTTGACTTTGACCTCAGTGACTTGTAACTATCTGTGTGTGTGCGTGCTTGCATGCGTGTGTTCGCATATCTACTGCTCTTAGTGTAATAGAGAGCCAAGGGACCACACCAGAAGAACAGAATAATTTTTCCTTTATAAACAACTTTTATAACCATCACTGCCTAGCTGCAGTATTTTTCCAACATATCTCTAGCCAATACGTAGGAGCTATAATTCATATATCTACTGTGACAGTAGCAATTTAAAAAAAAGATTACGTAAAGGTTCTACCAAGTGTGTCTTAATTCTCTACAAGTATTCAAGTTGATAATTACAATTACATCCAATTCACTTTCTAACACTTCTCCCAGTCTCCTGGTCAATGCATTGTGATTCATCTGAATCCATTTGGCTACAGCATATATACTGAACGTATGGCATATGAGCTGCACATTTCTGTCGAGGTAGCTAGCCAGTGCATGTTTAGCCTGGCGGAATGCAGCCTTGCATTGCTGAGCTCGGCTGAGATTTATGTGACTGCTGTGGGGTGTGCATGTGGCTAACAGATGGTGGCATCCTGCTCCTCTTTCCTCCCTCTGCACATCATTGCTTACTCAATCCCCCCACCCCGTTCCTATGTGCTGTGACTTTCCTCTGCAGCATCTGCCACCACTCGCTCTCTGCCACTTCAACGCTCCAAATTCAACATTGTCAGTTGACGTTTCAGCAGTTTTTGGAGACTTCAATTGCTCACTAGGTCACACACACTTTTTAGAACAAATGTATATCAAGCAGTGAGTCAAAAAACATTAAGCCTGTGATGACCATCTCCATCTGCTTCCCCTTTATCTAAAACCCCACGAGGCAGGGCAGCCCTGAAGAATAAAAGTTGGTCTAATGATTTTGATTAAGCTCTTTCCTCACATTCATAGATAACAATTTAAAACAGTGGTAAATAAATATCCTGGGGCCACTAGGGTACCCCTGACATATACAAAGTGTACTGCCAATCAAAGAAACCATTCAGTGTAAGGACTTTAAATCATATACCACGCCACTCCTCCGCTCCCTTCACTGGCTTCCAGTAACTGCTAGAATCCACTTCAAGACACTGGTACTTGCGTACCATGCTGCGAATGGACCTGGCCCTTCCTACATCCAGGACATGGTTAAACCGTACACCCCAGGACGTGCACTCCGCTCTGCATCAGCCAAACAGCTTGCTGCACCCGCTCTGCAAGGGGGACCCAAGTTCCCATCAGCAAAAACACGTGGGTTTGCTATCCTGGCTCCAAAGTGGTGGAATGAGCTCCTCATTGAAATCAGGACAGCAGAAAGCTTGCAAATCTTCCGGCGCAGACTGAAAACTCATCTCTTTCGACTCCATTTCGAGCGATTGAATTATTAACAAAGCACTTATATACTAATAAAGGACTGGCTTATCTAAAAGCCAGTTGAGTAGCACTTGAAATGTTTTAGCTCTATGAAACCTGATGTACTTATATGATTCTGTTTTCTTCAAGTTTGTATTTTGTTGGTCGAACGCACTTATTGTAAGTCGCTTTGGATAAAAGCGTCAGCTAAATGCAATGTAATGTAATATACCAGCTAAGTTGGGCATGTGGCACACAGGGCCAGCCAGTTCTAAGAGTATTCTTTCCCACACACCTTTGGCTGGCACGAGTCTCACAGACCCTGCTTATGTGCAGACACAGATAAACAAACAGATGTAATCAGACAAAAAAACAGCCATGCCAACAGTTGCAAGTGTTCTTCTTTGCTAAACTAATCCCACTCTCAGAGTCTGGGAATGTACAGCTTTGTGGTTGTGTGACACACTGGGCCCCCTGCCATAGGGAGTCACCTCGACATCTGAGTCATGTGTGTGTGTGTTTGCACATATGTGTTTGTATTTGTGTGACATTTAAGTTAATCAAGTCCATGTGACCACAGAGCCACGTGCCCACAAGAGGTTAAGGACTTTTACCGTTGTGACAAACACATGCATACACGCACGCAACAGACACAAAGACGCAGCCATGCAACCACAAATCCATACAAGCACACACCCACACATGTACACATGTTGTCATACACACAGGGAAGGAAACCTAATCGTCACTAAAGATAGCAACTCTGTTCTTTGCTGTATTTATTCTTAATGGAAGAACATAGTGGGAGAAAAAAGTGATACCTAATCATCCTGGTACCCTTGAGTTAACTCCTAGGCTAGGATGATGGCCAAATAAAATCAAATAGAGGTTTTTCCTCTCGTCATTAATGCTGTATCGATGCTTAGTAAGTACCCTCCCAATGTTGCTTCACTGCTGATAAGACTCCCAACCTCACACTAAAAAGCATTTGCCCATTTCCTGTCTAATAGAATTGGCAACCTGCTCTACAACACAGCTTTGCTAAGTAAAGATAAAACATGCTGCAGGACTTTCAGTGGCCAAAGCAACACAATTATATTACATGTTTACTAAGGATGACAATTCATCCAGCAGTGGTTGAGTAAATAACAGTGCTAAGCTGACGTGCATTCTCCCACTAACCTACAGCTGAGTGTAAACTAGTCCTGTTTCGTTGTTTAAACCAACTGTAGAGCTAAGATTGTATAGCTATGCCTGTGTGCCTTTGCATTTGTACCGTATATGATTGTGTGTCTGCACAGTGTGTGGTAGAACTTTCCACCTGGTGTGTGTAAACTCTGACTTCATCCTTTCTTGGGATCTTTACTGACCCTCCCTGCTGGGAGTTCTCATGATCTCAAAGGGATTGCATCTAAATCAGGTAAGGTGGTGGAGGCAATCTGCAGGCCAGGTTGTACCTCAGTGTTCTTCACACCGAACCGGGTGAGGATTGCGTATTTTTCCATACAAAATTATAAACAAAAACAGATACATAAGATGGATTGGCTAAAGTTCCGGGCAGGCATTTTTGGGTCATTAGGTTTGGTATGAGCCTTCAAAAGGAGCTGAAATTCATGGCAGTTGACAGGACATTATTATCCCCACACATCCGCCCATGGTTATCTGCAATTGGTTGTTTGGTGCCTCAGGCTTAAAGGCTGAAGTGCTTGCATACTCTTGAAACTGCTCTTTACAAACAACATATCTAGTCTATTTGCACTCAGTATCACTCACATTGCTTTATCCTTGAAGAAAGTAATGACGAGAAGGTCAACATCATTGTTATTTATGCGTATGATTCATATGGACAGAACACTCAAAAGCAACCCTGACATTAGAGAGGCATTTTCCTGAACTTTTTACACTCATAACTCAGTCAACATGTTTAACACTTTTAAATCGTTAAATCATTCCTCGTCATGTGAAGAAGCCTGAACATGAAAGGAATGGTTGTCCATTCTGCAGTATTACCAGTGAGCTTTACTCCTAAACCAAAGCAACAACATGTTTAACAAATCCCAACAGAGAGTGTGAGGTTTATGCAATGCTGAGAAAGAGATTATGACAGTAAAGGGAAATAAACTAAGCCAGGTAGCTGATGTTGTCATTAACAGCAACAACAACAAAAAAGGTATGAACTGCTTATTTTAATGGCTGAATTGTTGAATGGATTTGAATAGCCAGATCCTGGGCAAAGTGAATAGATTCAAACCTTTTGCTACACAAATGGAAACACTTATCCAAGAGGAATGAGAGGCTTAGCACTCCTGCCATGTTTGTGGAATCTAATACCATTTTTTTCTTATTTCTTACAATTAAAAAGATTAGCACTATATTTGTTGGGCTGGAGCATAATTCTCTGATGTCTTCCAGTGAGGAAAACGGGAAAGACACCCAACATCCCAGCCAGAGAGTGAACAAACAACCTGCAGCCCAGTGCCCTGTGCTTTACATCCAATGAGCTAAATTGCCAACAGCTGTTTACCCTTGGAAGCCTGGCTCAAACACACTTGGCTGTTACTGTAGGCCAATGTTTTTATACTGCTATCCAAACAGAGTATTTGCAGTAAAAAGTAATTCATGTCATATTTCACAGATTTTGGCTGCTAATGTTTCACAGTAATTTGTTATGTACATCCTTACATGCCAGTGCTTACCTCCATAATGGAATTTGGCATGTTTCCCATATATTAAAGTAAATTAGTTGGGAGAAACTAATCAGCAAGTACTTACAAGTCTAGAACTTGATAAATATTTTCCGCCATAGGGAAGATATTTCCACTTTGTCCTTATTTAGGTGAATTCATGGCCAAGGCCTAATTACTGCACTTTTACAACAAAGAGAAATCTTTGATCAACACTTTCAATGTGTCTTTGGAAATGTTTTGCATGTCAGTGCATTTCCCACTCAGGTTTTAGTCAATGTTTGCTAACATTAATTTCCTGAAAACATATTGAGGTATTTTATTATTCTCTTCTTCCATGCATTGATAAATGCAGGAGAGCAAGTAAGGGCATGAATGTTTTGGCTTTGTGAGAATGCACTGTGTATCTTCCTCTGTGCGTACATCTCAGCAAATTAATATGTAATATGACGGTATGTGCATTACTTTTACTCTGAATTGACTTGCCCTTTATACGATAAATATTTAAATTGGGATCAGACCAATAGGGGTTTTATTGGTGAAAGCTACAATCTAAAAAAAAAAAAACTGAGTCCATAACATGCTGTGATGGGTTGTACTTTGATATATACAATGAAATGCAGAGGGTGAAAGACTGTAAAGCTTGTTGTACCAAGCAGAGCAAAAGAGTCATCAGAAAAAAAAGGAAAGAAGAGTGTTTGAGAAAAGCGGCCAGCTTCAGAGGTCGTAATTGACTAATGAAAAACATACTGTTGCCCGCGCAGACCCACGGAGGCCATAACGCAAGGAAGGTAATATGAGGTCAAAAGTGTGCAGCACTGATATGGTTTTGATTCCAGTAGCATTAACTGGGCCATTTAAGAGCTCTACCAGGCAAACACTGCTGTCATACAGCTGGATAGGCACTCTCTCTCACTTCTTAGCTGTCTACCTCTTCTGTCACACCCTTCACTTTCTATCCTCCCCACTTATTTTCCTAATGGCCTGAGGTTTTTCTCATTTGTCTATCAAAGGCACCTTTAGCTTTCTGCTTCTCTCAACCCTTGCCTCCAGTGCACACTTACTTCATGCCAAACATCCCTCGGCCATCCTATTGTTCTCTGTGAAATATGGCACCTTCGGCTCTCAGCATGGTACACCTGGATTCCTGACCTCACTGCCGCCTACGATCTCCTAAATCAATCAGTTCGCTAATAAAAGTTTCAAGGGAATACCTGGCTAGCCCTGGATAATGGGCAGATGGTTGTGATCGATGACTGATGGAAAAATCTGGTAATTGGTTATAATTGTGTTTCGTAATGTTGTTGCTACTGTCATTCATACTGATTCAGTCTGCATGGTGCTGGTGCTGCAAAGGTAAACAAGGTCAACATCAAGAAAAATATGTTGGTAGCTGTTGGATTCTCAATAACTTAGAGATTGAAAACAAAGACCACCAATGACAAACTGTAATATTGTTGTCTCCTTAACCCAGACATGCTAGTGGCCCACCTGGCAACATACTCCAGTAAACTCCAAGGGGAATGCCTGACACACCTGTAAGCTCTGAGGACACTTTTCCACCTTTTAAATATGTGTGGTAGTTAGGCTGGTACAAAAGGCAGATTGGCATGACTGAGCAGGTTCAAGTCGCAGGGCAGAGAGGATAAAGTGAGTGGAGCGAGGGCGGAGGGTGGGGGGTGGAGGGTTGGGGCGTGCTGGTTGGTGGGCCGGGTTTATTTAACAGCAGAAGCAGTGCTGTGGAGGAATCTCAAACATTCCAGCATGACCTCCCTATCTGCTCAACCTGAGCCCCACCCTTAGGTCCTCCAACCACACCCTGGAAGCTCTTAGCGCTGAGCTGTCACCAGTGGGCTGGAAGCAAACCAAGACAACCACAATTCACAGATAAATCACTTTGCGGGTGAATGAGAAACAAAGAAGAGGAAAAAACTGTGTTAGTTGTGAACATATTGTAGGAGCATGTACAAGTGTAAACAGTATTAAAGCATGCATGTATGGGCAGGGCAATACCACCAATGCAGCTACTTCTTAGCTTTTAAAAGTCTACTGAAAGCAATGCATGCACACATCAGTTTTTGCAGAAATGATTTTAAATCAATTTACGCAACGGTTTTCTGCTTCTAATCACTTCAAAGACATCTGATGTCTGTTGCAAATACAAGTCTTTTTACAAAAGGAATCCAGCAATTTTCAAATGTGACAGCAAAATGTGCAAGGAGCCCATATTGTGGCCAGATGAGAGCTTGGCTCTGTCTTTCTTTCTGTCCTTCACTAGGTGTCCACTGCTGACACAGCTGAAATATTCATTGTTGTCCACCGACCTCTGAGGGACTAAACTCTAAGCTAAATCAAAGAGAAACAAACAAGAATGCAGATACATACATGTGGCCCCCTAGACTTCCACAATGGGTCTTTTGCTCTGCTTCACTGGCTGATTCATACACACACACCAAACTGTGATCTTGAAAAGTAAACCGGTCACACAAGCTTCAAAGTCTGATCACTGACATGAGGATTGTTTAAACAACATAATGAACAACAGCCTTCATTTAGGTGGATTCAAAGAAAACTCACTGCCCAAACAGATCCACTGCATGCAGATGCTTGCTCAAAGCTTTAATTCAACCATAATCATGGTCGCACTCTCACCTACAGACATGTTTACATTTAGACACAAAGATAAACATGCACATAAATGCACACTTATGCAGAGGGAAAGCTCACAAACTGTTATAGCATTGTCCCCTCACCTCAACTCTGTGGACTGTCACTCCAAACTCCAATGTGTGAGGTGTGTTTCAGTCTCTCCTCTCCTTGATCTCTGTCTCCCTTTCTCTCACTCACTTCTCAACCTGCCTTCATCGCGTGGCTCTAGTTACGCTCTACTGCAGTGTAGGAAAGTAGAGTAGGGAGGGAGGTATAGGGGGACAACCGAGTCCTGCCCAGACTGATGAGAGAGGCTTCCAAAAACGCCCTCAGGAGAAAAAAGATTAGAACACTAAAATGTGTACATTCGCACTACTGCTCTGTCTCCACCGATGTCTCTTTACCAGACTCTTGTCCATTGCATTTTCCTTCCCCTTTAACTTTGAACATTTCTTAAAACCACTCTTGCTTCCTTGCCAACCATAAAACCAACCGCTCTCTTTTTCTCACATCTTGGGTCCTTCTTTTTACTTCTTATACTCGCCATCTACTCTTCTCTAGTTCACTTTCTCCCTGCTGCAGTCTGTCTGTTGTTTATCTAAATCCCTCTGTTTCTCTGTTTCTCTGTCTCTCACACACACACACACACACACACACACACACACACACACACACACACACACACACACACACACACACACACACACACACACACACACACACACACACACACACACACACACACACACACACACACACACACACACACACACACACACACACACACACACACACACACACGTGTCTCCCTCCTCATACAGCTGCACACCAGAGTGAGGTGTGTGTGTGGTGTGTGTGTGTGTGTGTGTGTGTGTGTGTGTGTGTGTGTATGTGTGTGTGTGTGTGTGTGTGTGTGTGTGTGTGTGTGTAGAGTAGGTAGCTCACTGTA
The DNA here is from genome assembly GCF_949606895.1 of Notothenia rossii. Classification (NCBI taxonomy): domain Eukaryota; kingdom Metazoa; phylum Chordata; class Actinopteri; order Perciformes; family Nototheniidae; genus Notothenia; species Notothenia rossii. Next base: position 21,034,893 of record NC_136903.1, read on the forward strand.
AGGGAGAGTTAGAGATCATTTGGGATATTCCATACTGTTTCAACTGTAGTCTGGTTTCAAGGAACTGTTAAACTGAGACTATAAATCTTTGGTCTACTGAAGAATACTGAATAGATGATTCGGAGAAATGCATAGGTCAGCTCATTGTTGCCTGGCCGGCCGCTCCATGTGACAGTGTGTAATATGGCCTTCCCACCTGCAACACATGCACACACACACCTTTCACTTTAGGGTTTTCATAGCCATGACACTGTTTTTCCAGAATGTGAGGAATGCACAACGCTTATTGGGTGGCGAGTGTGTCTGTAGAGGGCTAGCCTATTGGGAGTCTCCCGAGAGGTCATGACCTCTTCGAAGAAAAGGAAAAAAGTGCAAACAAAACATTTGACCAGATTTTGAATTGACCTAACCAAGATACCAGCAAGAGCCTTTGCTACATTCACAATAATATCCCCACCATCTTTTTGACTGTATCTACTCTTATCTTAGAGAAGAAAGTTACAGGTCAAAAGGAGAAGAGTATATCCAGTCCAGCTTTTTGATCATCACGTAACCAGATCAGGAGATAAACCAGAGCACTGCTGACACCATAACCATGAACTTGACATTCAACAGCTTTCACAACACATCCAAGACCTGCGGGAATTTATCCTGGAAGACCAAATTATTTGAGTCATCCTGATGATCAGATTCAACACTTTGGCGCAAGCTTTATCATCACCTATGGGATTTTACAACAATGATCATTAGCCGGATCTTCAACATGCTCAACTTTGTTCCCACGCCCTCCCGTCCTCCTTAATGCACTGATAACTGGGTTACTAGCCCTTGCTTCATTTTGGACTCTCTGCTGATCTTTCCCATACTCCCCGGGAGATTAATACTTGAATCAAAGTAATGGAGATTATAACAGGAAAGCAGAGTGTAACATGTGATTCAGTGCTCGAGTTATGAGAAGAATCCTGTTTACAGGCACGGGGCCTTGACCTATGAGTCATACAGTGGTCCTTGAGAATCCCTCACTCCCCCACAGTCTCCCCAATTCCCTCTTGTCTGGTTATAAACATTCCCATTTATCTAGGCCTCATTCAGCAAATTTTCAAAAGAGGGGTTTAGCTCGTCATGGATCACTAATGTGCTAAGACTTAACAACTGTTCACATATTTAGGCTGCTATCCCAAATGTCTGCGTGCACAGTTTATGTCTTTGTCAATTAGTCTTTATGGTTTTGTGTGATTGTCTCTGTGTGGTTGAATGCCTGCATATGCACATGTAAATACACTATCGATAGGAATATGTAAACCTATGCCAATAAGTACCATAAGAGGTCTTACTTGGCGGTAATGGGATGCTACACACCATTGATGTTATCTGTCTAATGGTGGTGTATATTGTGGTGCAAACCATCTAGTCAATGCCTTTTTAAAGTGTTAAAGGTCCCATGACATGCTTTTCCGATTATCAACCGTCCCCTTGTGTGTTATATAACTTTGTATGCATGTAAACGGTCTGCAAAGTCACACTCTGTAGCGAGTAAAACTCTAAAACAGAGAATACCTGTCTATGCTGGCCCAGAACGCCTCATTGGAGATTTTTCTTTTTCCATTTTTGGCTTCCTGGTCACAGTGACGTAACACGGCGGAGCTCCGCACACACACAAACTCACTCAGCCTTATCTTTTCTCAGCCGCGGTGCTGCGCGGAGCTCCGTACACACACTCGGTGCTCAGGCTGAGTGTGTGTGTGTGCTCAGGCTGAGCTCCGCAGTGTCTCGCTGTCTCTCAGACCCCACGCAGCAACCAGGAAACGACACCAGTAATCCAGCTCACACTGTCTGCTCCTCGAGTCTCAAAGGGCGGAGCAGCGAGCCACGCAAAGTCCCACCAACATGGCACCCAGACCCCACGCAGCATTCTCATCTGTTTGTCATTACTGGTGTCCTTTTCTGGTTGCTAACAAACCCCATTGTAACACATAAACACCTCAGAGCACAGTGGGCTCATAGGGAGGGGGGGCAGGAGCTCCAACAAGGCGTGTAGGACAGAGAGTGAATACATATACTATACAGAGATGCTGTATGAGAAAACCAATCTGATTTTGGAACATTGAACAATGTAAATCTATTCCAGTAGACCTCAACAATGGAATTATGATCAGTAGAAATGGCCATGACATGGGACCTTTAAGCTTGACCGTCGAATGGCACCCAATGGAAATTCGGGGATCGACATTATGATTATGATTATTTATAAGGATACTAATGGCGCTTTTCCACTGCAGCACGTAGCACGGTTTAAGCTTTTGTTTGCTTTTCCACTAGGGGTAGTTCCGGCTCAGGGCTACTTTTTCACCTTTTTTCTGGCCCTCCAAAATCAAGGTTCTTACCGGGCCAACAACTGGGCTGAATATGCTAAACTAGTGACGTAAACACTCTCGACTGCTGAATGATCAGAGAGAATCGCTGGCAAGGGGGCTACAAATTGAAGATATTTTACCGTGATTTAATTGTAACACACGTTTCAAAAGGATGCCAAAGTAACAACATACTGATACCGGTCTGCAGACAAGACGGCAGGCAGTTCTCTGAATGGAGATCGGGCTAAGCTAACGTTGTATATGCTCCGTCCACACTCACAACAACGGCCTACTACAGACATAAATAAACTAGCGACTGTATTCGCGATGACACAGACAGTCTGTGGTTTGTACTTGTTTAACTTTTGTCTAGTTTCTGAACAGATATGAGGAGCTGTGAGCTCTGAATGCTAACAGCTAATGGCGGATGTTTTGGTTTTGTGGTTGGCATTGAAGATGACGTCACGGCAGCTTCGCTCCGCCCGCCGAACAGCCGATCGCCCCGCCTACACTGCGTTACTATAGTAACTACCCCAGTTACTAAACTGTAATGGAAACGCAGTTCAAAGTGAGCCTGGCATAAGCTGTGCTAAGCCGTGCTAGGTCCTGCAGTGGAAAAGCGCCAAAAGTGAAAGACAGCATGACATTTATATTAATTTATTGTTTAATTAACACAAATAAGCCCACTGGGGTTGGTCTCTCATTCAAGTCACATTTTACATTTGAGGGACCATGATAATCTTATCTGACAAAGTGATCATTGTGACAGATGTACATGCGGTGTAGTTTGATAATGAATTAAACAACAACATTTCCTTAAGTAAGGAGTGAGAGCTTTATTTGAACCCCTAACCTTGGACATCGCATTTTCTCTAAGCGCATCATCATTTAGTCTACTCGATATGACCCCAGAGGACCTGAATGAGGGGAAATGTTGTTAGAAGAATACAATGATAAATCATCACCACGCACAGACTCACTGGAAACTCTTAGTCTCAATTCCAGTTAATAGGAGGGCTTATTGGCAGCAGGGGGCATGACTAGGAACATAGAGGATGATGGTGGTGACTGGAACTCGAGGAACATTTATTTTTCAGGTTGAGGTTGGGGTTTCCCACCAAGCAGAACAATGTACAAGTTCTGCTTTTTTATTTAAACCAGTATGGTATTTTTTATAAACCAGTAAAGTATAATGTAGAGTGGCACAGGGAAGAAATAGATCCTGTTAAAATAATGTAGTTATATTACTGGAAAAGGAATCATCCTCTCCGTGTCTAAAGTACGTACGAGAATTTATTTTTAACTGACGTTAAAAATGTTTTACTTGAAGACCATCCTCCCTGTCCCTCTAAATCTAAATAATATCCAAATTCTTTATACCTAATGGTGTAAGGCCCCTCCCTGTCTGGTAATATCTCTCCCAGTCTCAAACTGATGAACACCTGCTTCGCCATTCTATACAAACAGTCTAAAAAACACGAAACCTAGGCAGATGCTTATGGGTAAAAGCCTTAAGGTCACATAATAATCTTGACCTCATCATGTGTGCCCCGTACTCACAATGAACAATACCAACTCAACAGTTCATACAGGTACACTAATGTCAAATTAGGATAAACAGAAAAAAGGGTCATGTTATGATTGATTGCTAAAAGATAAAGATAAAGAATTATAGGTGAAGAAAAATAGGATCCTAGCCCTCTAGCTGCAATACATGCTATGCGTTACATGGGTGATTTCATCAGGTAATTACTGGAATCCTAGCCCAGCGGCAATGAATTCTTCGCTGGGTGACTAAACTAAAAGGCGAGGAGAAGGTGAAGAAGTGATAGTGTGAAAGTGCATATTTGAGAGAGAAAGAGAGCCTGTGAGAGAAAAGAAATATAGAGATCATAGAGAAATCAAGAGTCCTCCCATGGGTCTTTTCTGCATTAACACCTGCTGCTAGTATCATTTGCCGCAGGAGACAGGCAGTCGAGTTGATGCAGGCAGTGGCTTGAGAGCCCTGCTACATCACACTACAGCACACACCACATCATAGCCACTCAAGAATCTAGTGCACTTATAGATTATGATTTTAGGCATGTTACCTATAGTTTAGCTATGACTTCCCTTGGCTGACAGTTCATAAACACTTCAATATCCACCCTTATGACTCATGGGTGACCTGAGTCGAAGAGTGATGTACAAAAGGTCCTTCTTTAAAAACAGTTGCATTCCCTGAAGCTAGAGCTTTGTGGCTCTGGATAGATATATATCTTCAAAGTTATCATCAAAGAGATGCATAGAGCCTGGGATCTTCAGTAATGCACATATGCTCACTATATTTATGATATAGAAAGAAATGAGAGTTCACTTCCTGGCACCTCTCCAGCTAGCAGTCCACATACTGTATTTGGTCCAAGCAGGCCTTAAACCAGCCACCATCCAGTTCCTAAGTAAAGTCCCCATGGCCTGAGCTACTGTTTACCCAATACACATACTGTGTAGGTGCAGTCAGTCAGAACGCTTGGGGGGGATTTCTATAGATGGAGGAGTGTTGAGCAACACTAAGTGTAGGTGAGGTTAGGAGCGACAAGGCATAGACATTTGATGAGCATTAGTCATCCAAGTGGGCCAAGAAATATACTTTAACTTTTGCTAATTGTCCGTGACAAGAAAGAAGGGTAACACAATAAAATAAAAACATATAAATCTCTTGTTTGGGACAATGTTTTAACTGCATTTTGGAAAAAAGCCGAAATGTTTGTTCAAACGAATAGTGACGTAAGCAGTCACTTTACATAAGTAGCCTGAAAACATGTCTCTGACTCTGGTTTCTCAGCTTCTTCGTGACATAAGGCCCAATTATTGAGGCCCAGCTTCCAAGGTAAAAAAAGAACAGGCAGAAGGCAACAAATAGACTGGGCTGGCCTATAAATATAGGAATGTCACTGTCAGCTATAATGACCATAATAAATGTACTGCTTACCCTAACCAATCAGTGCCGGTCATTATGAGTTCAAATTCTATATTTTCAGGTTCATATTTCATCACAAGACACTTAAGAGCTTTCACTGGTATAAGGTTGTCTCCCACATAGATCCACTTTGTGTCACTTTGGAAATGTTTGCTAGCTAACATTGACACAACAGATGGGGCCTGTTTTTCAACATGTAAAATAGCATTGTGTTAATTTTACCCAAAAACATACGCTGGTTTTGTTCAGTCAGACCACGTCCAGACTGGCTCTGTGTTTTCCTTGCTCAAAGCCTCGTTTTTTTATATGCAGTGTCGGATGAGAATTTAAACATATGGTTCTACAACTCAAATCAGTATTTCTCAAATGTAATTCCTTGCCTCATTGATACCAAAACACCCTCAAAAATGCAGCCCTGTCCTCACTGCTATTTGTAATTTGAACATAACTATGTTGCTATTTTTTAAAACATTTTTTAAAATCCTACAATCCCAGTTTATGATTTTCATGAAACGAAAATCTATACAGAAACAACAGTTCCACTCAAATTGCATGTATACCACAGAAGAAGAACCATAAAATAACACTAGGATAGCTACAGCATGGTTTTAAATATTTTTTCATGGTTTCATAAATTCTCTAAAAAACATTTAGGTAATAAAATCATGCAAGTTATTGTACACATAACATATTCATAACAGAGATTCAAAACAATTCTGAGAAGATAGTAACTGAGTGCCCTTTGAGGATCCTACAGTCACCACTTGCTCTCACTGGATCTGCCCCCTACTGCCTTGTGGGGGTGTGTCGCACAGGATAGGGATGAGACAGGATAGGATGAGGACGTAAAACCTAAATATGGCTCTTGCAGCCTAGGCCACAGGGAGACAGAGAAAGGGACCACAGACCTCGGCAGCGTACAATTATCCAAAACAGAGAGTCAAGCCAACCTCCTCTTACAGAGACTCACGACGAGAGCAAAACAGAGGAAAGCCAACACAATATTTTACCGTCCTTTACCCCCTGGAGCACATACACAGATCTGAACAAATATGCACAAACATGTGTGATTTGTATATCTGTAAAAGTTAGCAGACATACAGAAATGTTTCACTCAAATACAGTATGCCGAAAGCAGATACATATTCACACAGATCTTAATGGTACTCATAAGATAATGAATGTATAGATCTATCAACACAGCTAAATAACTCTCACGAATGTCTTATCATCGAGGCCCACCTGAGGGAAACAGCAGAACCCCAATGACTCCTTGCATAAACATCTGAGCATACACAGTGTAGCATATGGCACAGATATTAAGGGCTCCTCTGCCTTTGGAGTGAATTACTAGGAGTCAAAATGTGAAAGGCTGTGAAAGGAGCTGGCAGATACTGGCATTCCTCAGGACTGGGGGCCTACCTGTGCACAAGTACTCATGGACGCTTGCAGCTCTACCTGAAAAGCCCACACGGCTACCATTGCTCATTCAGCGGGTGACATTATTGTTTACATATAAGCAGTGAATTAGATTAGTAGCGTTCCATTTCTCATCAGACCTGGAGGAGATTTAGCTAGATGCATCCAGTCTGGACAAGCTTGAGGAGGCTCAAAATGTTGAGGAGGCCCAGGAGGGGAGAGAGATCAAAGGCCCGCCGGCATGCTCTGGTGTGTACGCCGGCTGGACTCATGAACATGTTACAGATGAGCTGAGGCGCCAGAGAACCATCTGGGGTTATATAATGGTACTGAGTTCAAGGCGCAATAGTGTGGCCATAGGAAACAAAATGGAGAATAAATGACTGAAATTTGGCCTATGTGTGTTTTTTGTGTGGTGTTTTATGGGACATCGAATTGTTAATGATAGCTAATCACTGTTTAATTGTTTGGAACAACAATCCTAAAGTATAAAACTCTTTAGATAACTGAGTCAAGCATCTGAATAAATAAATGTGAGAAAGCGATATAGCCGAATTGATCATGTTCTACCAGAAACATCATACTGAAACATACAAAAAGCTAGCGCTATCCCTTTTGGAAGAGTAAAACAAGTCCAGTGGCTATTTAAAAAACAAAACTCCCGTATTTTGCAACATGCAATCATGAGTCTTTTCTTCCATTTACCTTCATGTACTCTTTGGTAAAAATTATCAAATTTTACATTTTGGGACCGAATAATATGCCGTAAACCCTAGGTAAAAATCCCCCTTAGTCTTTTTCAGAACATTAATTGTGTCATCTTTTTCTTGAGCTTCATCACATTTTGCAAAAAATTAAATAAACGTTTTAAACTTATTGTGTTTTCATGGTGTCCTTAAAATCTTTACCTCTCTTGTGGGTTGAATAATGTGCTGTTAAAACAGGGCTTGGGGGGAAAGTGTGAAGAGTGCAAGAGAGAGACATGACATGTGAAAGTCTTGGGAGTGGGGAAAGTACAATGAGCCAGTGTGAATAACAGATTGTTAGTATGTGCATGAACTGTATCTGTGACTGGGCGTCTACATGTATGTCCAATATGTGCAGAAAGTGGTGATGATATCATGTCGTCTTAAAAGCAATATGGAGGGAGGGGGGTAAAACTTGATTTAAGAGGGATATCTCAACAAGCCCTAGCTTGGAGTTGATGGTATCAGTAACATCATGTCATCTGAGGAGATGAGTGACAGCAACCAAAAAGGAAGCCCGCAGAAAGGGTCATTTAGGCCTTCAGGTCATAGTAACTGATAGCTTAAGTTCTAATAAAAATTGGGGACAACATTTTAAAATTAAATATCAAATATCTAACTTTAGGAACTTGTAACACAGTCAATAAATCAACTATATGTGGCAAGTTACTGTGCATTAAAGCCCCTTTACTAATCTTCGATAGTGCCCAGTGGGTAAACTGGAAAACTGTTGTTTCCGAATAAATTAAAAAAAGCTAAAAGAGGAGCTTCATTAATAAACAAATTAAGTAAAAAAAGGAAGAAAGGATTTCAGATACACAATGTTAAAGGCATGTTGTGTCTCTATGTAGTAAACAAATAGTGAAAAGACAACCAATATAATTTAAGTAAGTTCTTAATGTACTATAAAACCCTAAAAGGGTATTGGCTTGAAAGCTAAACTGACCCTCGTACTGTTTTTGGCCAAACATTCACTAAAGCTTTGTATTAGAGCTGCCTAGCTAAGAAAATGCAACCAAATTCACAGCAAATTGGTTGTAGTAGGTTTCAAAAGTACTATCTTTTTGATGTTTTTACTGACTTTTGAGTCCCTAACTCCAAATAATCTATCTTCAAGGGCTTTATATACAGTAGCAAAGACTTTATGTCATTCATTAAAATATTTTTTTTTTAAAAGTCAATAGTATATGTCTAGGTAGTGATTATATTCCTCTTCTGCATCGCTACACTCGGCTCACTAGAACGCAGCTCTTATTGTTGTATTACTCACTGTGGTCTTCTCGCAGTTCGTAAAATCAAAGCTGCATAAAGACTGTAATTTTGTAGACGTATAATTTACCTGTTTAACTTTATAGCTAAGGGTTAACCCTTAGTGTAAAACTATGCATAAGTTAACATTCTGCTCTGAGTCATGCAGTGGAAGTATTTTGAATATTGTTGGGGTTTTGGGCTGGGTTAGGGTGAAGGCAAAACCGGAGGGGTCAACTTGGGGATTCAAAATCTATATTTAGCCTACAACAGGGTTTTAAACCCGGTTACAAGAGAGGGCTTTGAGAATGGGAGGATGGATAAGATGCCTGAGCTCTGTTGAAACCTGCCAGTGTCAACAGATTGTCAGATGCTAGAGATAAATTATGATATTCTTTCAGCACAGGCCGCTTGTGCGTCAAATTTGAGAAATTCAGAAAATGAATGATTTTAAAGAGGCCTTCCAATAGATGTGAAAGGAGTTACTGTACATGTGAAATAACTACATGCGGACTTTAGAGAGTGAAGGCAATATAATATCAAATATTCCTGCTTGTTTTGCGTTGAATTTCAAAGGAAGCCAAAATTATCAAAGCCAAAATCCCAAAAATAGTCCTTTAATATTAGATGGCTACAGGTTAAATGAATGAAATCCCTGATATATTTTTATGATGGAAAATGTATAATGGATTCATCATCTCTGTGCCACATTTAAGGGAAGAGAAAGAGTAACTCATTGATTAGTCACAAGTTATTGTGCGCTCCACAGAGTGATTGGGGTCACATATCCACACCCCTCTTTTACCAATAATCCAATGTCAGTCACCAGCAAACATCAGACTGGAATGTCAGCCTGCGTGTCTGGTCATGACACCTAGTCCTACCTTTCAGAACTGCTCACCTCGTGACCCCCAACATCACTGTTGCCTGTCAATCACCCACCATGCTCTGAATGAGTGGAGGGATAGTGAACAACAAGAACAAACACAGAATCAAACATGACTCACACCAATCCTTCAGAGAGGTGTTCCCCAACGCTTCACACTGACTGTTAAATAGACTCCACAAAAGAGCCTCCTCTGGATGGTTAACATAAACGACTGCAGGTGAAATTATGGGATAGCAGGTGCTCAGACTGCAGGGACGGATGTCAAAGACATGACAGTTTAGGATTAGAATGTCACTGTCGGCAAGAAAGTATAACACATGTCTTGTGATTTAGTTAAAGAGATGCAGAGTAGTATGTTACAGCAAGTATGGCTTATCTTTATTTTCAAAACAAATGGCTGGCTTTGTTTGATGCACAGCAGACAAATACTTGCAGGAAGTGCAAGTATGTTTAAACATACTGTTGTTGTGCAAAATACATTTTGAGCGTTATCAGCAAAACGTGTGTGTTCATCATCGTAATTCCGGAATTGCAAAATCCGCTTTGAGGCAGGACGTGACACCCGTGACGGTGACGAAACCGGCATACCGCCCACGCCTAGCCTCAAAGAAATTGTCAACATCTGGACATGTTCTATAATGATTAGACGATTAATTGTTTTTAGCCACACAGATTTCTGGTACGAAATGTTTTTACAACGAAAAATAGCGCAAAAAAATACTATAGTCCCTTTACCTAATATTTGGTTAAGAAACAAATGTTTCATAGGTATGACACACATCTCTTTTAGTGAATATCATTAAATAAGGGAGGGAAGACACTTTTGTGACCTCAAAAAACATGTCTTTACCATAAACCAGGAAATTCATACTCTCATTACGACAATTTCACAACAACAGCTCATAGGATAAATAATGATTTTTGGATGGACATGAAAGTAAACTGCAGCTTGACTGGTTTCCAGATGCATATATCTGAGAGGTGCTTTAGACTTCCTGTGAGAAGAATCAATTTATTGAAGCCAAGAAATTGGTGTTTCATCCCTCATTAACGTTTCAGGGAAATGTGTTTGAGTAATTGTAATGGAGAAACAACTATAATTTCTCATTTGAACATATACTTGTACAGGAACAATAATACTATTTCACACAGTTCGTGAATTATGCACAAATATTGAAGGAAACCTACTAATCCAGCCATGAACTTCCAAACCCAGACATTATCAGCTGACCTAGAATAGCCGCCAGAGAAATTAAATATTTTTAGTAGCTATTCATTTTTTCCATCCTTCCACCTTGTTTTTCTACTAAACACATTGTTCCAGGTCCCAGTCACTCACCATTACCTCCCTGAATTACTCAGCCCCAAATCACACACTGTCCTACTCTTGTCCTTTGGGACTATTCAAAAGCTTACATGCTCATCTTATCCCGAAACCCAAGATCGCATTCCTTGAATCTTACTTATTCTCCCCAGTGAGCCTCTCCATCACCTGTCTACAAGCCCGTCCCTTTCCGTGATGAACGCCCCATGTCAAGGTCTTGTTTTCTTGAGTTTGATCTACCTCCTCTTTGAAGTGATGTCTGGGCAGTGACAGCCTTAAGGTAATGTGGACATACTGCAGTTTGGATGGCATGCTTTCCAGCAGAGCACGGCATTAACAGCCATTTTCCTCATCAATGGTCTCCAGAGAAGGCATTCCTGGCAATGTCTGTGTTTGTGTGCATACATGCATACATGTACTTGTGCATTTGTGTGTGTGTTTGCATCTGTAAAGGATTGCATTAATCCAAGGTTACAAATGTGTGTTTTAACAAAAGATTTATCTTGATCTAATATCATCCCAGAAACCTTGACCATGAGGGAGGCCCAGATACTCAATCATTCACACCCAGAGACCACGCAGCAAGAGAGGAAGCGAGGAGACTCCTAATCCGTTGAACTGGGTCACAGTTTATGTCCCCTGGAACCCCACCTGAATCTCATCCATTACTTCTGCCTCCTCCCCCTGTTTGCTAAATCCCGGCAACAATTCCATGATATCATTTTCGTGAGCTATGAATCACACCACACATGAAAAATAATCTTGAATGTTTATCACAATTTCGTAATTTTTCCGGATGTGAGCAAACAGATACAAGGGAGTCGGTTTTCGGAAAATAGAAAGGTGAAAAGGTTTTTTAAGAAGACATGACAGAGAGAAATTACTCATATGCTAATGAGTTATTGGAAAGTATTTAGACCCAAAACATGTGTGCTGAGAAATCGTTGAAGTATAAGAGCGTCAAAAGACATATCATAAAAAAATTCCCAGCAGAAACATTTTGTAACTCCTACAGCAAAAGATAAACATCTGAAAAAGCTAACATTGTAACTTGGCTGTGCATAAAGCAGTTAAAAACTAGTTTTACTGCAAGACTTCATGGCCTGGGGAGAATAATAAATCTGATTGATTTGGTGAGTAGGAAAAGGATCTTACATTAAGGGCAGAGCATGGCGAAGCCTTAGAGAGAGCTAAGGAACCGGGCTCAATAGTGTCCTCACTGCCTCTGACGTTCTTTAACCTCTTTTGTGGCTTTCAAACCTCATGTCTTTGGCCTCCAGTCACTCTCTATTTGTGCAGGAAAATAAAAAAGAGAACGCTGCCCCTCCTAAATCTGTAAACTACAATTAAGCTAAATTCCAAGTTTATTTCCAAATGCCGTCCTTGCTCCAGACCATGTGAAAGACTTGAGTCTAAAATTATCACACTTTTGGTCAGGAGGCCAAAACGAAGCCAGCGCTAAGACTGTCATCTCACAGGCCACAGGATCAAGGTCCTGTGGATGGCTGCAACTATTGTTATAATAATTTGGATTTCTATCATTCAGAACTGCATCATTTAGACAAACTCCTCTTGTAATCTGAATAATAAAGCATGATAAAGTGTGACACAATGTTTTCAGATTACAGCACTGCTTCTACTGCTTTTAACAAGGGAAAAACATAAAGAAAACAACAGTAAAAAGAACAGACAACGAGATGACAACTCGATAATGAAATGAGTTATGCTTTATGTTCCGTCAGCCCTTTGAAAACCAGAGGACTTGTGCCGTGAGACAGCTTAACAAAAGGCTTAACGTTGGTTTAACTGTTTATGTTAGCCCCTTTAACCAAAGGTCTGACGTCTGGAGGCAAACAATAAGTCTCTCTCTCTCTCTCTCTCCCTCTCTCTCTCTCTCTCTGTCGCTCTCTCGCTCTCTCGCTCTCTCTCTCTCGCTCTCTCTCTCTCGCTCTCTCGCTCTCTCTCTCTCGCTCTCTCTCTCTCTCTCTCTCTCTCTCTCTGATGTGTTTACTCGTTGGTGGAGTAAGTGACAGGGCTGTAATCGGAAGTCTACAACCGTGTCATTTGGAAGACTGTTGTCTTTTCCTGGGAGCGTGGTGGTCAGCAGAGAAAAACAAGATTTACATCTCAAAGGGAGGGGCAAAGCGTCAACCATGCATTATCCCCCATTGGCTGTGGTCAGGGATGGGCGTTAACGTGTAGACGAGAAGATGCAGACACATTTTCACCCATGGGAGAAATGTTTATATCAAACACTTGGGAAACTCATAACTTGAAAAAAGCACATACCCTGCCAATGTATAAGAATGTCACATCATTTCTCCCATTGTCATACAGTGTGTTCTTTCTCTGGGTATCAGCAGCAGTTACACAATTAAACATATTAGACCAGGTGTGTGTAGCACTCACCGTTGATGGTGTCATTTGTCAGCCTTTGAGTAAAAGGAAATTCCACCTATAAACAAATAGAGAGTAGATTAGAGTTAAAAAAAAGGTCCGTAAATGTCAATCTGTGGTCTCAGAAAAGGAACTTGGGTATTTTTTAGGTTATTTTGCGAGCTTTATATGTTTGTTTTCTTTTGTGATGGCCTTTGATATTGGAGCAGTTTTCCACTTCCAATTGGGTATAAAAACAACAACCAGAGCCTAGTTAAAACTTCCTCAAGAGAACTTTGAGTACAGTTTTATTTATTTATTCAAAGTGTTTACTGTTTATTCTTTAGAAGATTATGAGACGTTTACCACAAGAGACCTTCTTTCAACTCATGGAAAGAATTAAACAGAGGAGCTTGTATTAAAAGCTATCCTTATTAGTGCTCGCTGAAACCTGGTGATTTTGAAAATGATTCCATACAGAGAATGAAAATTGTGCACCTTTTCAATAGAAAAACTAGGTGGGTTTCCATTGTATCTATGTAAATGAATGGAACCCCTTATGGAGAAGAAGAAGGAGAAGGAGGAAGAACAAAAGAAGAAGAAAGCCTCCTAGAATCGATAAGTCGTGGTCAAATTGAAATGTGCCTTTTATGGCAGATGGCATTAGTCACATTTCATACTGTCTGAAGACAAAAATAAAGGAAAACAGGAAGAAATATTGTAATGTTTAAATAAATGCCCAACAGTGCCTCATAAACAATGCATGCAGTGTTTTCTGCCTTCTGTTACTTGCAAATGTTTAATCAACTTCATCTCTGTATTCAATCATCAACAGACCACTTTCTTAAGTTCTTCATTGTTAAACGTTATGTAAATGCTTAAACCCTTAACGTTTTTTTCACTTACGATATTTTTATTTGCAAGAACAGTTCAGATCAAAAAACGTATTTTGGTAAAGAGCAGAGTCAGATGAACTAGCAGTGCCATGCGATGTTGTCAGATGAACCCAGACAGACAGACAGACAGGCTTAATCCCACACCGGTTCAAAGCTCCGCCAAGGCACATGTGGCTTCAACCTGAACAGAGTTAAAGAGAATAAAAGGAAAACACCAAAAGAACAAAAGAAGATAGAAGAGATAAGACTGTGATTAATGTAGTGATGTGCTTTGTGGAAACCAGCACTGTGTGTATGCACGTTTAAGCATGTCATATTTCTTCAGGGGGGGGTGGAGATGAACTAAGATTGGGCTTCACACCACATAAGTTCCCATGACTTATCATCCCCCCATGAGACTAACCAAGGAGTCATCCACCTACGCAGGATGCCTGAGACCAAACAGTCAACGAGGAGGCTCTCACACAGAAACCATACAACTCTGCACACAAACAGACACACTGTTTATCTCAGACATTTAGTAACCAACTGCCACAGACTACTCACAAAGTAGCTGAAAGGTATTTATTTAAGGAAAAATAGTATAAGTCCAACCCTATCCAGGCATTGAATGCAACTAAAGCCTTTTATGATTCCATTGTCTGTATAAGACCTCAAAAACTGTAATCGCGATTTTTCGAAACGTACATGTTGAGTAAAACCACCATATGAATTAAGAAAAGCTAGTTTTTGACCCATCTAATTGTATTTTAGAAAATTCCTAAACCTCCACTCATTCATAAAAAACATTTTCTTATTTGGATAAGAACAACATTCAATTCAAATGCGTAAAATCATTTATAGACTAATCATGTCTAAAGATAATTATCCTGTTTGAAAGAGTTAGTCACAAAAGTTAAACAAAATAGAAAAAATGGGAAAATGGCTTTCTTCTTTGGAGAAGCTAATAACTTATACTGATAAACATAAAGCCAAACACTCACACAGAAACACCTAAGTCATAGTTTTGTTCATGTTTGATAGGAGCTCTTCAACATCTGCGCCACATATTGTGTCACATACCAAAGTAAGAACTATAACCATCTTCGCAGTGAAAGGTGAAACAGTACAGCTAATTGCTGGCTTTTTTGTTTATTAATTTAAAGCTTGGTTTTATGCTTTTTTGTGTTTAGTGCTTTACTCTATACTTCTGTGTTTTTAAGTTTACCTTTGAGTATACACACAGCTGAGCACTTGCAATGTATGTCCATTAACCCTGTGCTCTGGGACCACCCCAGCATGTAAGAGGGTGAAGGTAAACATTTCTCAATGATTTTGGCTGGGGAAAGCCCTGCTGGAGAGCGGCTGCATTGTGAAGGCCAAATAGTGCTATACTCAATCTAAACAGCCAATTTGAGAGCTGGGGGATTCTCAGAGTTCACGCTACAGCACAGAGACGTCGAACGCAAGCAAAAAGAAATCCCAAAACGGATCAACAGGCTGTACACGTTTTCCATTCATCTGATATCATGGAAAGAAGATTTAGATAACAAGTCTATCAGAAAGGTCATTTGTTGAGCTAGATTTATGATTCTGCAAGGAAACACTGTCACTCTCATGAAAATAGTTTAAACTATCAAGCTCATATGTCATGTTGTGGAGAGGTATTGTGCCAACATCATGTGTTTTCACCACAACAGGATAAGATCATTTAAAAACTTCCACCATCATCCGGGTTCTCAAGAAGACAAGGATCACAGGATTAAATGACTACAGACCCGTCGCCCTGACCTCTGTGGTTATGAAGTCCTTTGAGCGCCTTGTCCTGTCCCACATAAAATCCATCACAGACCCCCTCCTGGACCCCCTGCAGTTCGCCTACAGAGCCAACAGGTTGTGGACGACGCTGTCAACATGGCCCTTCACTCCCTCCTCCAGCACCTGGACACAGCAGGAACGATACTCAACGATATATTTGCGTTCACACCAAAAAGCCCCAGGAACTAAATTAGTTGGTTTTGGACTTTAGGAAGAACGCAGCCCCACCCACCCCCATCACTCTGTGTGACTCCCCAGTCACTGCTGTGGAGCCTTTCCACTTCCTGGGCACCATCATCGCCCAGGACCTCAAATGGGAGCAGAACAGCTGCTCCCTCATCAAAAAAGCACAGCAGAGGATGTTCTTCCTGAGGCAGCTGAAGAAATTCAACCTGCCAAAGACGATGATGGTGAACTTCTACACCTCCATCATCGAGTCCATCTTCACCTCCTCCATCACCATATGGTACGCTGCAGCTACAGCCAAGGATAAGGTCAGGCTGCAGCGTGTCATCCGCTCCGCATAGAAAGTGATCGGCTGCAGTCTGCCATCCCTCCACGACTCCAGAACCCAGAGGCGGGCAGGGAAGATAGTGGCCGTCCCCTCCTGGACACAAACTGTTCACCCCCCTCCCCTGGCAGGAGGCTGCGCTCCATCAGGAACAAAACCTCTCGCCACCTGAACAGTTTCTTCCCCTCCGCTATCGGCCTCTTAAACAAGGCCCGGCCCCCCCGCTGACACTTTACCTCAGCCACAACGTAGACTCTGTATGCATTACATTAATGCACACAATGTTCAAATACTGCTTACTGCACATATTTCTTATTTCATATTTTATATTCTATAATTCACTGCATTCTATTTCGCTGTAAATTACCGCTTTATTTTATTGCTATCTAACTATATTGTATTACAGTGTCCTTAAAGATTTTTTGTTTTATATTAGATTTTTGTTTTATGGAGATTTTCTGTCTTATATTTTATGTATGCACCATGACATCAAGTCAAATTCCTCGTATGTGTGAACCTACATGGCAATAAACCCGTTTCTGATTCTGAAAACCTTTTCATAAAAGACTGTCTGATATGCCATAGCAGGAAAATCACAGTTATAATGAAAGACAATAGTATGAATGTAATATTTAAGTGTGTCTGTGTAAGGGCCATGGATATGTGCGTGTTGGCTCAATGACATATGGCTATAGTTCACTACAATGGATACAGGCATCATTAAGATCATTAGATCCCCCTGTGCTTTTCCCAGTATGACAACCCATATTGCTACTGTATAGATTGGACATGCAAATGTTGACCTCTTTGTCAAAATACAAATATACAGTGCCTAGTTATTATAGCCTATTGCTATTTCATTAATGCAGCTGTATAATTTGTTCATGTTTTCCATTTGTAGTTGGGAAGGGGGTGACTTTGTTTGATCTTGCCCTAACGGATCAGCATAACAGTATTCTTTGTCGGTCAACACCAAGAATGGTAGCGGTTGCAAGATGCATTTAACCTTTTCACATTATAAAAAAGTTTAGGAGTTCTTTTTCTTTGGACTTACAACAAGTTGTGCAGCTGCGTTGATCTCATCTAGGGCTGAAGCCACTTCTCTGTTCCTAATGTTTTTATGACTTTAGCTAGAGGACATGCCTATTATTATCAAACTTCTTTGGTGTGATTGTTTGACTGATTCTTAAACCAGGGAAAACATCAGTGAACACAGGAGACATTTTCCACAACAGTAATAGTTGTCATAGAGGGAAAAGCTCAAGTGAAATACATTTTGTCAACAACTGTTCATTTCCATAATGTGCCCCAGTAGGCCGTTCTAGCGAGCCGGAATGCACAATAGCAGGACCCTGGAGGTAGCTTACATCAATGGAATGCAGTCGTTTTTAATGTTATCAATCACACCTGTGCTTCTCCTGCTCAGTCTATACAACATGTGTGCTGTGAACTAAGTCTATACGGGATCTGTTAAAAAAAACGAGAACAAATCTAAGCTTAGCACGACAAATAACAGGTGTTCAACCAGGCTGAGTAAGGCGACTAAAATATAACCATTTAAGGTTAGGGTAAAATCATACTAAAAGTTGACATCTCCTCATCTCCGGCCAGGTCTGTACAGATGTCCATGAGCAGCCCTAAATCTATGACTGCATTTGTGCACATGTGTGGACACAATGTTGTATAAACAGAACCATATGTTGTATAAACAGAACCAAACACACGCCAACCAGCGCGTACGTGTGACCCTTCGATGGAGGTGGGTCTTTGAGTGGTTGGTATAGTTCATCTAAAGATTGATGTTCCCTTCCCTCTATATACGACCCCTCCAATTTATCTCGTGTCCCCTTGGGGGTTACAGCACACACGTTTGGAAGTGTTGTCTAGGTAACCAACACTGGTCAGGGCTTAGTTCAAGGTTTTTTGAAAAAAACGTTTTTACACGAGAAGAGTAAAATAAGATATTCTCTATGTTTGCGGCACATAAAGCACCTTTTAAAAGACCAATTATTGTTTTAATTTTCTGTTAAAATAAATAAGACAGTGAATTTCAGATGTGTTATTATGTGCATTTTCTACCCCATGATGTCAAGTGTCTTTTCTTAGCTAAGCTAATTGTTTCCCAGCTCTACCTCCGTACTGAGAGTACGGACATTGGTGGTTTTGACAATATGTTCAACTATTTCTTTGAAGTTAGACCAAATGCTGATTGTGAAACAGTAAAGGTGCGGATAAGCTTAACGTTTGTCAGGCATAATTAAATATTAAAAACGTTTACTCACTCGCCGGCATAATTTTAATTGAATTTTGTGATAAAGAAACACCCATCATCCAGTGTGAACGCCACACCCTAACCACAATATTTCACTGTCAAATCTTGAAGATGTTTCATGTGCCATCTCTAATATGAAGTGATTCATTCAAAAGGTAGACTGTCCCATAAGACTGCATACGGTTTCTTTATGTATATGGAGCATCTTTATTCAGCTTCCAAAAGTCATTACAAAAACAAACTGGAAAGGAAAAAGGAAAACAGTGTTACAGAATCAGAGGAATAGGATTAAAGCATTGATTGGACAAATAAACCATAATAGCCAACGGATGAAAGAACACTTTTTTTCTCTCACTTCCTCAAAGGGTAAATAAACAACCACAGCAGATGTCCCACATTCTCATTCACCCTGCCAGTTGTTCAGTCCCACCCTCCCTCTGTTCTCTCCTCCAGAGCAGAAAGCAGGACCTGGCTAATCCGTGCCTTCCTAAGTGAAATACAGCAATCATCAGAAACAAATGTCCAGTCGTCATTGCCATAAGCAATAATGAATCACACAAAGCAGGATGCATGCATACAAAGGAACATATCAAAATACACACTACCACAAATGTTACAGATTTTCCAGACTTTTCAGACTGTTAACAAAGATCTCACACAACCAAAACCAGATATGTTTGACTCATCAACACGTTTGTTTTTAACATTCAAATCTGCCACCAGTGACTCAGCAATGTCTGGAGAATGGCAGTCTTTTAATGGCCCACAGGGTTTTTATCAGTTTCCTCTAGCCATGACCTTTCTGCTGCATCAGCATCCTGTGTGGACCAATCTAATCAGATGTATGAGCCCCTGATGCCTTTTTGGACTTGTTCGTTCTGGAAAACTTCACACACATCTCATTACAACTATAATTCAGACAGTCTGATGACATTGCCTTCATACACACATCCACGCCACAGCACGTCTGTTTCAGTGTGTTTCAGCTATAGCGCTGAACAAAAACAGACGTGTTTTACAGGATGGCTAATGTATACTGAGTTTTTACGTTCCTCTGGAACTCCCAACACCTTTTCAATGTCCATGACTCCTCCCCTTCCCATGAACAGGGCTCACAGCACACACGCATCTCCCGAGTTTTTGGGTTCTCAGTCCAGATAATCTCTCTAGGTCGTCCTCAGACGAGCCCTCCATCGTTGCTTCCAGTCATCCCGGTTCTCCATACATCTGGCCAGTTCATTGGTACTTTGTGCTCCTGCGTCATTCTTGAGTACCTCCACGTATGTTTGAGAAGAAGTGGGACGTCCTCGTGACCGATGCCCGTGTGTGGGTTCCCACAGCACCAATTTGCCGGCTGGCAGCTCTTGATGCCTTTGGCAATGTCCTGCTAGTCTCATTTTCCTGGCTGCAATTTTCTCGCTCACCCTTGGTATTCCTTCGTACAGGATCTTGTTGGTTACATGTACACTCTTGCTGATGTTAAGTACTGCTCGCTACATTCTGGTGTAGCATCCGTCTAGAGACTTTTGCAGGGTTGTCTTCAGGGTCCAGCATTCACTGCCATAGAGGAGAACAGACTCTACCGTTGCATAGAAGAAGCTGAGTTTGATTTAACGGGGGTTGGAGTTCCATACACTGGTCATGCCATTCAGGGCCCTCAATGCAAGTGCCTTCCTCACCTTAAGATCTTGCTCGGTTGAGTCGACCCATGAGCCCAGGTACTTGAAGTCCTTCTTCTTTAAGCACAGTGTCTTCTGTTGTTGTCAGAGGTGGATGTTCCGGTAAGATTTTATAGGTGATAACCTCATTTTTCTTGGCGTTTAGCCTAAGGCCAACCTTGGCACACTCTGACTCCATCTGTTCAGGAGTTCCTGTTCTTGCTCCACGCTGTTGGAGAGCAGGCTGATGTCGTCCGCATAGTCCAGGTCTGTCAGGACTACTGTGGGGTGTCGTCTCGACCTTCTTGGTGTTAGAGTGAAGCCAAGATCCTGCTCTCGTCCACTGATGGCCTTCCTGAGTGCATAATCCAGGACCATGATGAAGAGGAAGGGGGCCAGGGTGTCCCCTTGCATTACCCCAGCCAGGATGTCAAACTCCTCGCTGTTGCCATCTGGGGTCACCACCCTGGCCCTTGTTCCTGCATACATGGTCTCTATTGCCTGGAGTAGGTTGGGAGGGACACCGTAGGCCTCAAGGATCTTCACCATTGTGCTTCTGTGGATCGAGTCAAAAGCCTTTTGGAAGTCGATAAAGCACAGTACAGCAGTCAGGTTATCCTTTTTCACCTCCTCGATCATTCTCCTTAGTGCCAAGATCTGGGCTGCGGTGGTTCTCCCCTCTCGAAAGCCATTCTGGTTCTCACTCAGGTGAGGGTCGAGGGCAGTGGCGGGGCCAGAGTATGGCTGGGGTAGGCTACAGCCATTCCAAGAAATGGCTTAGCCCTACCTTAGCCCGACCATGAAAAATGATGTTAAAGTATGCATGTTGAGAACACGGATTGCGAAAATCTACCGGTCATGTCCACAACACACAAACTGATCCTGCTGTAACAAAAAGTGCACGTTACTGACGCAATATGGTTGAGAACATTCGGGCTTATGCTAGAGGGGTGCAAGGAATAGTTTAAGTAGTGGGGGAGTTTTATACACTAAAGGTGTGGAAATTATCTCGCGTTATAATATCGGCGCGGCCGCGGTCAGATCAAAATGCCTCCGAATGCAATTTGAATAGACCTACAGCCAATCAGAGCAACGAAATGTTGGGTCTGCTGCGTCATGCATTACCGATACGTCAAGTTCACAGTGAAAAAAAGTGCCGAGTAAATTGCAGACAGACAGCAGAACTTCTAGGATTAATTGTATATTTCGGATGGATAGATTTGTTCTTAAACGCCCTCGCATTGAGGTACAAGTCGACTGGTGCCAGAGTCACACGACCCACCTGAAGAGTGAATAGTGAGTTTTGAATATATTTTGTAATAATGGGTCATTTGAAAGAGTGGCCTGTATGACAATAGTCTCTATTTGTCATACAGGCCACCTGTTGTGTCTGTGTGTCTCTCTCTCTCCCTCGCTCCCTCACTCTCCCTCTCTGTGTCAATTCTATATGCCAACTTTTCTTGTTTCTGCCGCTGCATAGCATGTTAAAACAACGTGGAATTAGAAGAATAGGCTATTGTATTGTTTAACTCACACCTGTTGCTCTCGATGTAATTTAGCTGATAAAAGGAGACTAATAAAAGCTAATAAAAGCCTCACGCGTGGCGTTTCACTGTCAATGGGTGCGATATAGCGTGTATGTAATTACATTACAAATACTGACTTGAGCCCCACCACTGTATGGGTTAACCCTACCATAGATTACCCAACAAAAATTCTCTGGCGCCGCCACTGGTCGATGGCGTGCCGTATCCTGTTCAGTATCATCCGTTTGTAAACTTTTGCGGTGATAGATGTCAGGCTGATGCCTCGGTAGTTGTCTGGCTTTCAGAGGTCTCCAGCTTTAGGCACCGGGATGATGTTGGAGAGAGACCATATATCAGGCTGCATGTTGTGCAGTAGAGCGAGGTTGCAAAAGTCTAGGATGAGGTCATCGAGATCACAGTACTTTAAAGGCTCTGACACACCAGGCCGAAATCGGCCGTTTTCTTTAGTCGGACGACGAAGCGTGCCCTGTCACCCAAACTCAATTTGGTGTGTCCCGCACCGTCGGCCGTGACACGCCTTATTTGGCCTTTCATGGCAGACGCACGGCCGATTCAACATGTTTAATCGGCCGTGGGTCGGCCACAGGCAGTCGGACAAAGAAATCACTCTGATTGGCTATTCAGCTAGCGAATCAGTGCATGAGAAGCGAAACGGTTGCTTCAGAATGCCTTCCATAAGCAACACTCCAATGGCTGATAGCTCCAGTACCGCACAAAACATGTTTTCGATGGACGAGAGTGAAAATGGAACTCACACGCTATTTGTTGTTTGTTTATATCACGTAGTCTGTTTTTCTTCTCTGTCTTCCGGTTGTTGCCTGTTTTTAATGACGAATACACACTACCGCCACCTGTTGGTAAGGAGAGTTATTACCACTCACGCATGCGCAGTTCATACGTACTCGGCTGAAGTCTTTGCGGTGTGTTCCAGTGCGACACATGGCCAAGACGCAGGAGAACACGCCGACGCGACAGTCGGCGTCGGCATCGGCGAGTTCTCTGGTGACTGCTTGGTGTGTCAGGGCCTTAAGACCTCCGGGGGTATGCCATCCGGCCCAGCACTTTTGTCCTCTCTCACTGTGGACTTCGCCCTGGCAAGCTCACTGGCTGTGAAGCGACCATCGTCGATGGGCAGGTTCTGGAGGAATGCTGGTATACTTTCCTCAGCTCCATCCGCTATTGTGCCCAGCAGGCTTTGGAAGTGGTTGAAATACAAACCATCAAATCACTCAAGTCGAAACCAGACTCCAGCCCTCTGGCTATGCTTTGGTCAACCTCTCTATCACGCTCAAGCTTGTGGGCTCTGCTGTTGTCCAGACACAAACACACAACCCAATATCATAAACACAGAGTAAAACCAGACTGAAAAACAGCTCCGCCAGAACAAAAACATTGATGGTGGCTATTTGTCACAGTTAGTCCCTCAATGTCACTTTCTATCTATCCGTAGTTACGATTCCCCAAGACACAGGTAGACCGCCATGCATCTTAACAGGTGTGTGTTACCGCTTTACACTCCTGAAGAGCCAAGCTCGACATATGAGCCAGAGAAAAAAGCAGATATATGTCAGACAAATAGCAAGACAGATGAATCTCTGAGGGCGCATGACAATGAAAAGTGATTCCCTGAACCAAAACACATACACACTAAGAATAGCTATAGTGATCCAGTGCCAATGAAAATGACTGTGCCCATAAATATATGCCCGGGAAGTTGAAAAATGGTAATGAAGACGTGGGTCAGGAAGCACAATTTTTATGAATGAGCAACAGTTAAGTTGCGTAATTACTAAACTCACTGTACATTGTCTATTATTGTTTCCAAGTCTCTGAGTCACAAGAGGCATTAAAGCCTCTACAGTGAGGGAAAAACATTTTGAGCGAAAAGTTAAGCCAAACATAGCTTTTATTTAGATTCGCACAAGGACCCACAGTGGTATATAGTGTATAGTATCCAAACAAAAAACATTATTAAACAGATGAGCATTCAGCTTTCAGGTGTGGATTGAAGACATCATTTTTTTCTCTTATCCAGTCTGTCAAGCATGTGGTCCAAGATTTGAAAGTCCTCCAAAACCTGCTTAGAGTCAAACCAACAGCTTCCAGAAAACAAAGGACTTTCCAACAAGAGGGATGATAGTCAATACTGATTGGCAGCCAGCCTAAGGCATATTCATCATGCTATCTGCTGAGAGGGCCTTCAGCCATTAAATGTGCTTTGTTAGTTGTTTGAAAGTCACGGCCTGTTGGACAGCTATCTTGTTTGTTTCACCACTCACAACATCACCAAACCACACTGATCCCTTTTTGAATATCTGTAGGGAAGTCCCTAATCATTCCAAGACAGATAATCTTTAGCACTTACGTAACCATTTGTTTCATGCACCACTGGTCTCTCCACAGATGTGTCTTTCAGGAGTTCCTATCCTTCATTCTTAAATCTCCTGTGTGACCTTTATCCTCCTTGCTCTCTTTCATTTCCATCGCTTCATCAGCTGTGTTGATTAGGCGTTTCACAACAGTGCTGTTAGAGAGTCTAGACTAGTGTAGACTGAGGTGGGAGTGCACACATATCCCACAACCACACTCATACTAATGTGTAATCTCCGAGTATGTTGTGCCCCAAGCAGCTTCACTGGGCAAGTTTTGTCTGGGTGGCTGTGGCATTCCACCAAAGTGTGTCATTACGGCAGAGCTAATACCACTCTGCACACCCTCAGTGTTCCACCAGAAGTATTTGTATACATACACACATGCATGCAAATACACCTCAAACCACAGGCTCATGCGTCTTGTAAGGGTGAGGAAAGCTTTGAACTCCATGACCTCATACTAAAGGCAGGCACTAACATACACACACTGCTTTACTTGTGACCGGCCACATTTCCTTAAAAAAACTCAACTCTAAATACCCAAAAATTGTCGGCACAGACATAAAAGTGCGAAAAACTCACACACACCATTACAAATTATTCAAACTAATATGACCCTTGAGACCCTGAACCACTATTACACAGGCACAGCGATGTTATCTGAAATCCATAAAGTGCTCCTTGTTAGCACCCAATCAACTCCTCGTTTATAGACCCGGGGAGTGGAAAAACACATCTTTGGGCTTTGAAGCAGACGAGTAGTGAATGCAGACCTTTAGAGAGCTTCATTTATTACGCTTAGGGCTAAGTGAAGAGCTAAGCAGAGGGCACAATGTAAAGTGACGGTGGAGGGAAGCATAAGAAGTGAAAAGGAGCCATGGCTGCACGCTCAAATACAGGGTTTGTGTTGTGGGACAGTGACATTATCAAACAGAAACGTTGCTGAGCTCACTCATACACATACACACACACACACACACACACACACACACACACACACACACACACACACACACACACACACACACACACACACACACACACACACACACACACACACACACACACACACACACACACACACACACACACACACACACACACACACACACACACACACACACACACACACACACACACACACACACACACACACACACACACACACATTACACATGTAATCATGTGCACTTACAGACCATGGAGGAACAGTCCCGTCTTTATCCCTGTGTTTGGCAACAGTCACTTCCTCAGGATATGGACCAGTTTTGTTTAACTTCAAACGCTGCCTCTCCCTGGTTCCTGCCCTGTCCTGTTCCCTCCTCTTTACTCCTCTGTCTCACTCTTTCCATCTATCCTCTTTTATTTGTTATATGTCCGTCTCATTTTTCCTTTTCCTCCAAAGAACCTAGGAGGCTAAAATAGGACACAACAAGAAAGAAAAGAGCCACAAGAGAAGGAAATCAAAGAGCTTTGTTATCTGCAGTAGACAGTCATATGGAAGGCCTGAGCTTCTGTTCTCCACTGCTGTCTTCCGCCTCATCAAACCAACAGTCATAACTTATATCCTTACCCCAATAATAACCACAGAATCAACCCCAAATTATCATCTGCCAAAGCACGACAATCTTGCAAGCCCACCCACAACTCCAGCAATGCCGCTATATCTCAAAGAAGGACCAAGAACGACAATAACCACCTCGGCCACATTCAGCACACTGTAATCAACCAGGCAATTATTGTGTGAGTGTGTGTGTGTGTGTGTGTGTGTGTGTGTGTGTGTGTGTGTGTGTGTGTGTGTGTGTGTGTGTGTGTGTGTGTGTGTGTGCATCCCCATTGTACTGCATATGCAGGCATGTGTGCTCATTTTAGAAACTGAAGGAATTAAACATAGCTGATGAGCAGGTGTGTGTGCTCAAGAGAGGGAGAGGATATGCTGATTGTCGGCACTCAAATCCTCTCAATCCTTGCCAAAGCACAGAGTCGTCTCCACCGCAGCACATGATAGCATCGCTGCTACTGGTTACATCATCAAACACATTCAGGTGGTGGGGCAGAAGCTACATGATCGTATCTTCTTTGTTGGGGTCGGCCAAATTTGTTATCAAGCGGCGATATGTTTGTACTGTAAGAAATTAGGAATAGGAACTGAGCCGGAAACTGTGGCTGGAAAACTTTCAAATCTTGTTTAATCGGCTCATCACCCCTCTGTAGTGCGTCTGAGGGGAATGAGAGCAGAGTCGTAGCTGTGTGCAATTCCTCACCACTATGTGTCATGCCAGGTCGTAATTAGGATGATTTAAGGGCTGTTAAATGCAATCTGTCTGAGTATAATGCAGGCATGCGATCGGTCACAGGAGGACAAGCCAGTCATCTCTATAGTGCATCTCAGGAGATGTATCTATCGTGGTATCATTATGGTACTCAGCAGTGATTTGTAATTACATCTTGCTAAGACTGGGGCTGGGGGGCTGGGTGTTTATACCTTGATGGTTATTTGTATTGGCTTCAAGATGATCATATCATGTTTGCCAAAAGCAGGTGATTCATTCCATCCAATGCATTTCATTTTCATCTATTGAGTCATTTTGATATACAAAGTTTACATTTACTGTATCCTACACCCCTGTTCAGGTTGCTAGCCAGGACATTTTCAGAAATGTATATTATGTTACTCCATAGCATATGGCTAACTGTAGTGTTTCGACTTTTACGTTATTTCTACTGCGGAAACATAATACAAGGACATATGTTTGAGTGGAATATGTAGTTGGAAACAGTTAAATGCTGTCACAAAACAGACTATGAAATATAGATACTAAAATAGTACAGACTGAGTAGGAACACATTATTTATTCCTGATATCACAGCTCGCACTAGGCCTTTCTCACAAAAGACATTTTAATGGACACTGTAGAAAATCCCCAAAAAAGACTTGATGTTGAATTCCAATTTAGCGGCCTTGGTCCTGCTATTGTGTGCTGGCTACACATCACAGCTTTCCGTCACATTTAAATAGAACGGGGCCATTGTTAATGTATTCGGAACATTCCTGCTTTCCTACAAGAACAAGTCAAAATGTCAGCCTAGGTAGGTCAAAATGATTTAATATCCTGTGGGCTAATTGGTTGTCTCATTGCAAGATTTAAATAGCATATATTCTATTTAATCTGCTCCAATGGTTTTCCAAAATAATTACAGTAGGTGAGGGCCAGTTTAGTAGTCATCTAGCAAGATTGTTTTTAAATGCCAAGCACAAATATCTACACAGTGAAACACATGTGATGGTCAACAACTCTCTTCTGTCTCAGCACTGTTTACAATTTAAGAAGATAATTACTGACACACAGAACTTCTAGAGTCAGACATAGGAAACCCAACATCGTTGACAAAGAAGGGTTTAATAATTTAAATGTTGTGTCTAAAAGGTTGATCTAAATTTGCAAAACTCTTTTGAGATGTTTAAGGTTCGGCTTTGAACATGAATGGTAGAGGTAATCTAGAATCTTTCTATTATGATTTTAAAATGTTTCCAAAAACATGGAAAAAAACAACAAGGAAGTGGACTAGTTGTTTGATAAAAACTCTTTGTTTACAGGAAATCTGTCTATTACACCATCACATTCAATAAAGATATAATTAAAATGTGTAGAAAACAGATATATTACTTCACTCTCAATTTCAGCAACCTGTGAGGCGTTCACAGCCCCGTCTCAGAGGCCCTCAGCTCTGGAGGGGTTGAGCTGACAACTGCAGTGCTGGTGCTTAGGGCTCTTGTAAAACCAGGGGGACCTGTCTGCACTATATAAAAGACATCAGTAAGGCCTCAGTAACACTGGGACTGATCCTCTCAGAAATAACAAGCATGACCTCTTGCCTCCTAACATGGGATTTCACCACCTACTCCTGGCACTCTGGTGCAATTGTGTTAGTAAGAAGGCCTTGATCTGTTTGAGTGTGTGTGTGTGTGTGTGTGTGTGTGTGTGTGTGTGTGTGTGTGTGTGTGTGTGTGTGTGTGTGTGTGTGTGTGTGTGTGTGTGTGTGTGTGTGTGTGTGTGTGTGTGTGTGTGTGTGTGTGTGTGTGTGTGTGTGTGTGTGTGTGTTTCCTCCAAAATGACTGACGTTTTTCTAAATATGCAAAACGTTTCTGTGAAATGTTAACATTCAAATGCAAAATTAAATTAAATTGTATGGCTTTACTACAAAACCTTTCAAAATGTGATAACTATGTACTGTATAACCATTCCAAGCATGGAAAATACAATTTTAATTTTCCAATGGCATAGAAACCCTGGTAGTGCATTCAGGTCTGGATTTATTTCTTATTCAGACAGTCAGAGTGGCTCATGTGTGTGTGTCTTGGCTCTAAACGCAGTGAAATTGAGATGTAAAATGAGTGGAGACAGCAGGCTACCTGTTATCACTTTAAATATTTTCTTTCCACATACCCAGCATTGGAGGTCAACAAAGTACTGCAAATTAGATTAAATACTGCTAATGTTGTTTAAAGCAATCTCTTTTCTGAGATCAACTTTAGCTCACCAGTCGCTGAGCGGTCAAAGCTCTATAGTTCATTGACTATGAGGTATATGACCCACTTTAAATTACTGAAACCTATTACTAAGTAAAACATACCGATTTCATGTGATTGATTGATGCATAATGAATTATATACATCTTGAGAAAGTCCGGTCTTCTTTCCAGACAAGTGTTCAACAGATGTGAAAATACTTATCAAAGAAAGAAAGCTGGAATTTGCTCTTTTTTTTGTACACAACTTTGACAACTCTAAGACTTGCGTGATAGTCCAAAAATATATACAATACACTATCGACATTGTCGTTTTTTTATGGCACACTGTACAGTTGTTTGAAGTATCGCAGCAGAGGATCATTTAAATGTTGGCTGCACAGATGTAACTATCATCCTTTCAATACTCCCTATTACGTCTAAATTGTCTTGACCACTAGAGAATGAAGGGATAGAGACATACAGGCAACTCCAGCTCATCTTACTGCTTAATGTCCCATCATTGCGCTTGAAAATGTCCTTAATGTTCCAATTGTTTTATCATCAGTGCCAAGCTCTGCTGTGGAACGTCTCCATACCCAGAACACCCAGCATGGTGTGGGACAGCAGCCCATGTTGGCCTTGTTTAGCTTTCTTGAATAGCCTTCAAAGCTTAACCTGCCTGTCAGGCAACTGAATGGATTCTCATGTTAAACAATCCTAAACAGGCAGCTTCCTGCACAGATAATTCAACTGGAAAATCTTTGCCAACACAAACAGCAGCACACACTGTGAAGTAATACCACGACTACAGACTGGCAAAATAGTTACCGATCCCACAGAGTAGGATCACAGATCACTTCAGACTCCTCTCCCATCTCACAATGTGATATGAACAGCAGCATTGGGCCTCATTCATATGAAAAAGTCAACCACATGATTGGCGATGACAACACGGCAACCTATCAGAGCGAAGGATCCAGCAGGGTTATACAGTACAGTATGTATTATATTGGAGGAGTCTCTGGCACTGTTAGTGATTCCTGCTAATGAAACACTATCAGGGGTCTTCCTGTTTTGTCTTCACACCGCTGTAAGAGCTAACGATCATTCAAGCCTGAAACATTCTTCAGCTTGTTTTCCTACCTAGGCAATAAAGACTGAAACCTGACCTCTGCACATGGCCATGCCTCTGAGGACTTCAATAAGGATGTAAAACATTGGCCATGCAGTATATATTGGTAATTTTTATTATATGGTTTTTGGGCTTTGCATGTTGAAGTCCAGCAGTGGTACTAGACTATCAACTAACAATGCATTAAAAAAGATAATTGATTAAACGTGTTGGGCACATCTCATGCACTTTGAGAACCTTCATTTTTCCAAACCTATATAAGCCAAACTCTAATCGTTTAAACTTTGCCTGATTGTCTTTTTTCATTTATGCATGAAAAAAGTATTTAAAAAAGTGCCTTTTCAGGATCCTTGTTACTGCTGTGTTGTTTATTCAGTGCAAAGGGCTCCATATTTTGTTTAGAGTTTCTCAACCTCCAATTATTTCTTTATTTACTTAAACATTTTCCTGTGAGCTCATAATTTTTTTGGGAAAGATACGAAACTGGTTTTAGAATAAGAAATCCATTTGCAATCTGGAAGAAAATGTCTGTTTATTCATATGAACAATTTGTTAGAACTCTACAAGATCTGCTTTGATAAAGACCAAGATGTTCCAACTGCCATTATCACTTGGTGTAAATTACTCAACCGTAATCGGTCTTTAATCACATTTACATCAACGTTTAAATACATCCAAGGGTTGGCTAAATCATTTAGATAGTGGCTAATGTAATTAATGTCCTAACTGTATGCACAGAAGTGATTTGCTTGCTTTTAAAAGAGTTAGATGCGAAGATTGATACCACTCTCAAATCTGTCCATTCAATATGAAGCTGGAGTCAGCAGCTTAGCTTAGCGTAAAGACACAGAACAGGGAAAACAGCTAGAAGGAATTCATTAAAAAGTTAAATGGAGTTAAAACAAAGTCCTGTGGGTTTGAACAATAACAGGCAACACAATATGCAACGGGTTTTGAGGTGTTTAAAAGTTTAAATTAGTATATAGTATGACACCAAAAATTGTGTGACATGGTGAAAAAGTATTTTTTGATTTTATTGCAACTTTAGAGCTCTATAAAGATGCAGTCCAATGTAGCATGATAGCAAGTTGACAGCCACAAAGTGGTCAAACATTCACAAGTTGTAGCCGTGAAGCTTCTCACAAAAACCTTTACAATGAGCTGAAAAGAACCAAAGCTCAACAGCTAGGATATAACTAACAATAACTACAGTAACAACTAAAAATAACAACGACTGTCTAGAAATACAGTATCAATAGAAACAAATTACTTTCGGACAGGTCTTAATCTAAAAACCCACTACAAACAACGTCAACATCAATAAATACTTCAAACTCAAACCATAGGGAAGACAAATGAAGAACAACAACAGAGCTCACACATTCACAAACGCAACAGAGGGTGGGAAGAAAGCCAAAATAAGTACTGTTACAGCTAAGCTAAGACGCTAAATAGACGATAGCTCATTGAAATGCATCCAAAGTCAACTCTATTTGTTTTAGAATAAGCAGCACAAATATAACATCTACATTTAAGTCATAATTAAAAAGGAGGGGAAAAGTTGTAACTTATTTGGGATTCTTTGCACTAAAAAAATCATAATAATAACTCATGATGACTCTAAGAAGTGGTTTTAGGGCATCTCTCTTCTCTTCACTAAATAAACACACTGTTTTCAGAACTGCAAATCAAACGGTGCCAAGGTCATGGGTGAGGGCCCGGCATCTGATTTGGATGTGCTGACATTCGCTGACTGTACCTGACCCGCGTCTTTGTTTCCCTCACTCACCGACTCGATCTTTTCTTACCCATTTGCACTCACCCATTCAATTACTGCCTCCCATCAACCCCATCATTCTTCCCCCCCAGTCACATACTTTGCTGTAGGGAAAGTTAATTGCACGCGAAATAGTAGTTCATGTAAAAATCCAGGTTTAAGGCAGAATAAGAAAGACAAGGAGGCCTTGTTAAATGTTGAGGAGCAATCATTGCAACATGTTAGTAGAGCTGATTATATATATATTTTACATGCTTTTCTTGGGGGAAAATCCACACATTTTGAACATAATGTGCGGTTTGTCTATCAAAAGGGGTAGACAGCCTGTAAAAGCATTTTGAATAACGGCAATATAATATCTTCTGTGGCTGTGGGAGATGTTTTTCCAAACATAAATGTGATGTCTTCAGTTTATGCTAAATATACATCACAGTAAGCAAGCCAAGCATCTGGAAACTTAAAAACAAATTGCTGATCCAAGTCAAGGTGAAGCACCAGGGAATACTACACCCTTATGGTATGAGCGTAGAATTTATGAAATATGGACATAGTCAGTGTGATGTCACAGAATGAGTCTGAAGACCTGTTGTGAGGCTAAATGTGCCCGACTCCAGACTTGGCCCTCTTAGCAGTGAAAACATGGCATCATTTCCGGCTAAACCAAAGATTGGCAAAAAGGCTGGGCAGTGGTGACGCAAGAGAGCAGACACTTAGCAACTTGTGACTGCTCCCACCTGTCAATCAAAGCAGCAACACCCTAATTAACGCATTCTTTAAGCCTGATTTTTATTGGTGCATAATATAGAAAGCCCTTTTTGTACCTGGCTGTAAACAGGTTTGTTTTGCTGTAAAGTCTTTGGATCAATTGCACATTCAATCAAAAGCATATATTATTTATCAGCATCGGAGGTCGGTCGGGCAAGACCCTGTTGCTCTGTTTCTTCTGAAATAATGTTAGGGACAAATATTTACTTAAACTTATTGGCTATAAGACATTTCAAAACCAGATTGTTGATGCTTGATTTGTTTGCCGAAGGACTAAAGCTACTTTATTTGCTGTCTTTATAGGATCTGTGTGTTCCTGCTGCATTCGACGATACATCACTCCCCTTTCCCCCTCGTTTAGCTTTGTTATATTTTTCCAGACATTTCTCACTACTTTTATTCCTCCCGTAAGGCGATTCGTATCATCTCTTCCATTGCAGCTCTTCTGATAAATGATTCCACCTGACAGTTTCACTGAATACATCTGACTGTCTACATCACGAATGTGTCTCCAGTTCTGGATCACTCCTGCAAGCTAAGGACAAATCTTTAGAAGGAAGGAATCGTATCATAAAGTAAAAATGTTGTTGTGGCTGCGGGTAGAAATCCCCATTAGGATAGATTTAAAGCTTAAAACATAGATTTAATGATGAAGCAGTGTCTTCTCAAGTTTTTGGACATTATAGTGAAACTATGTTTTACAGGCTGTAGTAATCCCTCGCTCAAAATGCTGTTATGTTGAATCTTTTCCAAACAACAGCATGGAAGAATGTCTAATGTAAGTATAGTGTGTTTAAACAAACACTACATCTCATGCTGACATCTGAATTGACTGCCTTATTGCTGAAATATGTCTGTAAACAATCAATATGCCTAGCAAAACACACTGACAAAAAGCAAAAGGAAAGTGTGATTCACTAGAAAAAAGCCCAGAAGGTGCGATATGTGAAAGAGTTCAAATATAATCCTAGTGTATTTACATTTCATTTGCGATCAGGGTGGTAGGGCGGGTATGTATTATCCTCATCGCAATGTTGTGTTTGCGTTCGACACAGACTAATGGGAAAATCCTTAGAAACACAAGCCAATTGCCCATGTCTCACTCGCTGACTCTAACAAGCCACGGGATGCCTTTGTGGATATTATTTCTTTAAGGACACATTTCCTATTCTTTACTCAACAGGAAGGAAACCATTGCAATTACTGACCAGAATATATAGTGATTTATATTCAAAGAGTGAATGCAGAGACAGTTTCCCATATTATTACATTACATATGACTTGTTAGACGCTTTTATCCAAAGCGACTTACATACTCAATACTGTGGGCAATCCCCACAGGAGCAATTTGGGGTGAAGTGTCTTGCCCAGGGACACAACGACATGCTGACTGCAGTGGGGTTTGAACCTGTCCCCCTGATCCCAACACCAAGGCTCTATCCACTGCACCACACGCCTCCCTTATCCCATATCTGACAGAGCTGCTATCACAAAGAGAATTAGGTGTTTCTGACATGACTTGGAATCGTTGAATGAACATCCATAATATTTCACAATACTGTCAGCACAGACAGGGCTGTCAATACTGTCAGTACCATCGGGCTTCTATAACGAGAGAAACCAGAGATCCTCTCTCCAGGGTGTTTCCGTTTTTACTGTCAGATTCTCTGCGAGCAAGAGCATAAAAACATGCCAGAGAATCTCACTCCTAATGATGGGGCTCCTGTTAAACAATGATGTTAACAGACATCACTGTATGTGAAACCTGAGAAAACCTGAGAACACTTCTTATAGCATTGGATCCAAACAGAGCTAAAAATAATCGGAACAGAAATTGAATTGCAACATAATACCAACGCCTGCCGTCCAACAGGAAGAGTGATGTAGCCTTAAGGTTACTTTTTGTGTTTATTTTCATGAAACTCAGCTTTAGCAAAACACATCTAGAGGATCATTTATGTTATGTAGCGTTATCATATCAGTAAAAGGCAACCGTTGTGTTACTGCTTTGTCCTAGGAACACAGAAATCTTTCAAATCAAAGAATTGTATCACAGCTGACCAAGCTTATAAAAATAACCATACTTATAAACATAATTGAGAAACCAAATAATATTTGATGTTTAAGCTCACGCTGAACCACAACGGATTTTTCTAAAAAAACATTTTAACTTCGAATGAAAGCTTTAACTTCTGTATAAAGAAGACAGTGGAGGTTAAAGGGGCTCCGTGTTTAAGTAAGATGACCATGTTGAGAGTTGCCTACCTCCTGACAGTTTCACACAATCTCACAGAGCTGTTTTCTCTCTGATAATAATACTCTGAACAGGAGGCCCCTCTTCACTGGACATCCACTCACACACACCACTGAGCTGTGATAGGAGCATTGCAACTCCATTGCATCACTGTTGGATAAGTTGTAGGATAGATACACAACGAAATGCAAATTACACAGAGCATTAACTGTCCCGAATCACATCCTGCAGACTGAAAGCATGCATGCAGCCGCGGCCAGACAAAACAACATCACTGCAGTGAAACCCTCTCTGTGACGAACGAGGTCTGCAAACCACCAGGGCACAATGCACCGGACCACAGAGTGGCCTCGTGGCCATTTGGACAGTAATAAGTCCAGAACCTTACCGCAGGTTAAATAAGAGTGTGACCAGACTCTAACCGACAGATGGCAAAATGTAGAGCCAGAGTCCCGTGCAGAGGACAGTGGTAAACTGTTTTGAGTTCAAACAAAACCTCAGGAAAAACTACAAAAGAAGTCTTTACAAAATTGTATTCTCTATTTTTGGGCTGGACTACATATCGGCTGAGATTTTAAACATCGTACTGTACAGTGCTTTTCCCTGATTTTAAATGCTGCATTACAGTAAAGTGATGACATTTTCTAAACTTATAAGACTGTTCAAAGTCAACTTTATTGTCAATCTTTCAGTTTGTGTGTACAGACAGAGAGATCGGAATACCGTTTCCCACAATCCTGAATACAATAACAAATATATCTAAAAATATGTCTATATATACACAATCAAAGGACACATGTATACATATGCAACCATTAAAATAAAAGCACAACAATCAATATATACAAAATAACAGTCACTTCAATATCTTTGAGAATGTACATTAGTGCAACAACTGTCCATAGCATCGTAAAAAAAAAAACCTTTACCCACTTAGTTAGTGTATAGTTGTTCATAAACTGGTGAAGAAATATCTGCACACTAGCCAAGATAACAGATATGGGATTCCTAAAATTCCTTGAAAAGATGTTGTTATGGAATAATTAATAATACATTTTTAATTTTGTAATCAACAAATACTAAAGGTAGTGGCTCTTTTGTACTGAAAATGGACCGTCCACAGACTTTAAACACTATGACTATGAGACTATAGCTGCGAGGCACAGTGCCAAGAGGACGTCCGCTTGGTAGTGGCAGGGGGGCGCTGAGGCTGGGTAAGGACAGACTTGGATCCCGTCCAGGACATAGTATGAGGTTCTGGACCAGGTCCAAGCCAGCTGGGGAGCAGTAGAGTCAAGTCCTACATTAACCTGGATCTGTGTAGCCGGGCCGCACTGCTGACAGATTTATCAACCTAGACCTGGCTCGGCAGAACGGGCTGCTTGAACTGCACTATATCTACAAGTATATCTCAATTATTTACCGCACCCCCTTTCTCCTTGTCCCCTGCTCTGTGCAATAATTACCGTACCTGCATTTTATGTAACCATTATTTCTCCAGAGCATTCTATTTCTGTAGTACATGTTACTCACTTTTTCACTTTTATGAGTACATTATTTAACCACCTCAGAGTCATGTGTGCTTAAATGAAAGTAATTATGCACTCAACACCGCTCTATCAATTTCCATGACTGGAGGAGGCGATCGCATAATGCTTAAGCAAGTTTTCCAATCACATCAACAGTTATATTCTAATCCATCAATATTAAAGTAAACGTAATATTATGAGCCATGACTGCAGGCGCACTGAGCCCTAGTAATAAGACTGCATGAACGGAGAGATGGCCGGGAGGAGGCAAGGAGTCAAGGAGTGCGCCATGCTGCTGGGGTGAGGCTGTGCTGAGCAGCACACCTGCCTGCCTGATTAAGTCGCGGACAATGAGGCCTCTGTTGCTACCTGTCCACCTGTCTGCAAAGTGGAGCCCCTCTGCTCTATCTCTGTAGCCCTGAATTCCTCTCCCTCCCTCGTTTCTATCCACCCCGGGGTCTGATGGATATTAGGTCCACACACGCACACACAGTAGTAGGGACAATTGATTAAGGTGCAAACAGCTATACCCTGCAGGTATGTTTTAAACAGTCTGACACAAACATATTAACTTTGATGTCCAAAACTGACTGGACATTCCTGTTTTCTAAAGCACCTGTTTAAGATCTAGTGCTCTAATAACACATTGTCTGCTGACTTGAATATGATTCATGTTGTTTTAAAAGCCTCTGCTTAATGTCTCTTTGAAATTATTCATTATGTGGATAATGGCTTTAGATGATGTCTCCTCTCTTCTTCTCTCCTTTCCTCACTACTTACCAGAGTTTTGCTCCCTGTATTTTTAACCCAAAACAGAAGTATGCACCCCGTGTTAAGGATCATCTCAAGCTGTTTCTTTGCAACATTTTAGGAAATGTGTATAAAGAGCGAGAAAACCCCAGGAATAATAATGTGTATGTTAATGTGTGAAACAGCTAAATGGAATGTATCTTCATGAAGCCAGTAACCGCAGTACTAAAGAAATCTTTAAAAAATAATTATCATTATGATTGAATAAAGCTCAGTAAGGAGTGAACGTACAGCCGGGTGCATGAGGGATTCTCTGGAGCTGACCCGTCTATCTGCCAAAACTAACAAAGTGCTTTTTGCTACTGCCTTGTCTGTCTGTTTTTAACCCATCCTTGGGCCTTTTCTCCCACACATATCCCCCGTTTGGATCACAGCCTATATTGGTAAAAATAGAATTACAGACACCAATAATGAAGGATGTGAATGTAGGATTTGTAGGTAAGTAAGTCAAATGTATTTATAGAGCGCTTTTCACAGACATAGTCACAAAGTGATTGACAAAGCATTAAAACATCATACGAATGAAGAAGTGCTAAAAACACAATACATTGTGAAAAACACAATAAAAACACAATAAAAACATAGAATAAAATAGAATAAAATCACACAAGTTATCCAAACACCTGCCCAAACTGGAATGTCTTTAAATGACATTTAAAAGGGTCTAAAGAGTCAGCGGACCGTGGTTGTGCGGGCAGAGCGGTCATTTACATCATTTAAAATGGGAACATTTGCAGGTTTACTTTGTTTTGTAGGATATTAAACTGAACATCTTTGGTTTCAAGACTTTATTCAATGCATACAGTACCTTCCTCCTTCAGTTCATATTACTCACAGAAAGTCCCAGTGGTGTCATCCTGGGAGGTGGTGTATCTACGGTGGTCTTGCTTTCTGCACAAGAATCCCACATCCTCGACATTATGTGTACATGTAGTGTGGCTATTAGCAAGGGTAATTAACCCTTATAAACCCACTCCCCTGTTGTGTGTGTTTCAGTGAGCGTGTCAACCTACTTAATTCATGAAAAAGAAAGATGTGAATGTCGTGTATTTTTAACGGTCGGTCATCAAGTAGGCACCGTTTAGTTGAACACATTTGAAAAGCTTACAGACACATGATTTAAATCTTCTTTATTCTGTTTTTTCCTTTATGCAAAGGAAGGGTAGCAGTGCAGTCAAGAATATTAGTTTTTCCCTTTAAGCTTCCAAGAGGCTCAGACATGCTTTCAAGAAATGATAATAGATGTATGGTTAAGAGACCGTGATAGTTTCCAGTGGGCTTAACAAAAGCATGACATTCTGACCCAGCAAATTTGTCAAAACCGATTTGCCATATTTTTCCAGAGCCGACTAATGAAAACCTTTATTTAAAGAGAGAAGAACTTGTCAAGGGCTGTTCTGTAAAATGCCCCCCTTTTAAACCCCTCCCAGCTGTGCTCTGTCCCACTGCCAAACATCTATGAGAAAAAACCCCAGGAGTCTCAGCTTGTATTGTTCTATGTGTTTGTTATACCCAATATTCCGATTACGACTACCGCAGATTCCAACTTCACCGCAAACATAACATCAAAAACTTGTGGCTGGAAACTTCTGCAATAGGCCAAACGAAGAGAAGAAGAAAATGTTTTTTTTTGTTCGCCCTATGAATGATAATCCACTTGCCCACAATTCTGCTCGATTGTCTCACTCTCTACCACATCAACACACAGAGATATAGAGTCATATCGAGTGGTCAATATCAGTGGGGGGTTAAGTTTGGAGCTGGGGGAAGCATTATAGTCCAGGAGCAATACAATCACCAGTAGTAAGCTGAGCACTCCCTCGGAGAGTTCATAAACAAGATACTTATTCCAGTGTTATAAATAGGTTTGCCTATAAAAGTGTACGCTTTGTGATCCTTTCCCACAGTTTGAGCAATCAGCCAGCATGTCCTCAAACTGCTGAGTAGCCAGCAAATAAACGGTCTCAAATTGCAACAACAACGGTCAACTTTCAAAAAACTGTTTATCAAAAACATCCACAGCCTTCTTTTATTCAGTATTATGTTACTTACTCCAGTTCAACAATATGCAAAAGAGAGCCCAGGGGGGGATTAAGAACACGGCAAAGTCTGAGTGGTTTCTGTGCCACTAAATACCGCATTTTGTCAAATTGAAAACACAACTTGTGTCGCGGATGTTACCGGATGAAAAGTGTAAATCTATACTGTATATTTGAGATGAACTTTACTGAGCAGACGTTTATTGTGCTGTTTGATATCAACGTCATTATTAAAGAACAGTTGATCTCTAAACCCTAAGTAATCTTGAAAGAGGCGAGAGCAAGGCCTTGACTGTCTTTATTAGGCTTGTTTCATCCCCTTCGCTGAGATAAAGGGCCATGCTGACATTTGTGAATGTCTTAGGCTATATTTGGAAAATAAAGAGGAGCTGAGAGAAGAGGCAGACAGCAGAGAGGGTTACTACCTGCTCTGCATGCTTCACATCACAGCAGATCTGTCCAGCAGGGAGCAGACTCACAGTGGGCCGCAGACCATCACCCATAGGCGTCAATGTAACAGGCCAAATACTTCAGGATGTTTGTAATGCTGCATGGACCGGTGTACAGTATGTGAGTGCATTTTCTACCCGACACAATTTCAATTGTAGCTGTGCTTTCTTCTTGTAATGCAGAATCCAATTAATGTGAAGTGTGTGGCTACTGTTCTCAGGGGGGTGTTTTCACAGACTCAAAGTCTCATTAGTACCTCCACTATTAGGTATGATTAAAATGCCATCATGCCTCTCCTCTTCTCTTTCACAGCTTCCTCTCCTCCTCTTCATAAAGGGTCAGGCCTGTAGGATAATGAAGTAGTGTATCTGTGTGTCTGTGTGTTTGTCTGTCTGTCTGTCTGTCCTGTCTTTCTGTCTGTGTGTCTGTCTGTCTTTCTGAGTTTCTGTCTGTGTATCTGTCTGTGTGTCTGTCTGTCTGTGTGTCTGTCTGTATATTTGTCACACGGTCAACATATATCTCTATTTTTCTCACTTTCTCTCTCATTCTCTTTATACCTCACACTATTTCTCTCTCTCTCTCTTCTGGCAGACACACATTAAGGAATGTATTATTCTGTGTGCTTTGGCATCAGATCAGCTTGGGCTGGCTGAGCGAAGTGAGCGTGGCTGCAGATGGCTATCAGCGTTATCTGCTGCTAATAAATCTCACAAAGGATCTTACAGTACGCTCAGACTAAATGCTGGTCTTTCTGACCTTTCTCTATCATCCAACTCGGTTAGTACACCGACCCTGGCATTTGTCAATGTAATCAAAACTGACAGGCTTGCTTGCTGCATTCATATCTGGAAATAAGGGGCCTCAGAGCTTTGGATTTTGAGGCTATCATAGTTTACAGTAAAATGTGCGACAATCAGATATCTATACACAACCATATCAAACATAGTGTGTAGTCTGTGGTCTCTCTGACTGCAGTCAAAGTATACTGGATGAGGCTAGTACACAAACTAAGCTCTAATCAAGGATAGACTTACTGTCTGCATAAAGTAATAAAGTACAAAGACAGAGTGATGGATTATATATTATTATTTTACCATTAGGGTTGCTGTTTATGTAATGTTGTGGAGTGTTCAACACACTGCCATTGCAAACATGTTCTTCTTATTTGTTTTGATATGATGTCGTTCTCTTCTGCTTGTCCCAATCATCATATTTTAAAGGAATAGGCAAACAACAAGGACATGTGTTTATTGCAGTCCGATGAGAAGATTAAAACCACTCCCATTTCCTTGCTCTAAATATTAAAGTACAGTCGACAGTGAGCCAGCATAGCATAGCATAAAGACTGGAAACAAGTGGAAAAAGCTAGCCTGGCTCTACAACACAAACAAAATACA
The DNA here is from genome assembly GCF_949606895.1 of Notothenia rossii. Classification (NCBI taxonomy): domain Eukaryota; kingdom Metazoa; phylum Chordata; class Actinopteri; order Perciformes; family Nototheniidae; genus Notothenia; species Notothenia rossii. The sequence goes on from NC_136903.1 coordinate 21,075,926, forward strand.
CATCTCTAATAAGGTACCATCACCTAATGTTACTCCACAACTCACTTCCTAAAATGGCAAACTATTCCTTTAAATGTTACTGATTGATTTAACAGAATCTTATACAGAAAAAGTGTAATGCTGCTTCACAATATGACGGAAGAAAATGTGTTTCTTAGCTTCGGAAACAAAAGGCAGTGTCGAGCCTGGTAGGGAGCCAATGCAATCAGTCAGAGTTTAACTTTTGCCATTTAACAGCAAGGAAATGACACGTTGAATAATCTCATCTGCTTTTATTTTTAGTATGTTTGTGGGTTTTTTTCTGTCTTTGAAGAAAACATTCATTTATTATTAAAATAAACATCTGCATCCCAGATAAGTTGATGATCAAAGAGTCAACTGACCATCATCTCCTGACAGTACAGTACACTGTGATTTGGCCACGAGATGTTTACTCAGGGCGCCATGTCCACACCCACACATGGCCGGTCCACAGTTGGGATCCGAGTCGCTCCACAGACAGAGACACACACACAGGGTGGGCTGGATACCACCTCTGCCATATTGGTCCTAATCACAAAGAGAAGAAGCCGTGAGGAAAGAAAACTCACTTTCACCACAACCGCTGAATGTTCTCACCCATACGATTGCAGTCACACCAGAACAATGCCACTACAATCCAAACACAACATCTGTTCCAGTCAAGAGGCAAGACGCAGCCAGAAACATGTTCAAAAACGAAATAACATAAAATCAATGGACTAAAGGAGAAAGAAAAGAAAAAAGAGACACATGAAAAGAAAAACAAGAAAGACTTTATTTCCATTTGGTATTTAGTGTTTTTTGTGGCACATTGTCATTTTTCCATAAGGCTCCCACACAGTCCTGAGCTCTGAGTCCTGGACTTTCTCTCCAAGGTGATAAAAACACATTGACTCAAAGGTGCTAATTGCCAGAAAAATAAGTGAAATTAATGGAAGGAGAAGGATAAATAAAATTAGAATTTACTGGAATGGCCATGAATATTTACTCAGCAGTACAGTAAGTGCGTCTGTGTGTGTGGGTCGCTTTACTGTGAAAGTGTACATTGTCTAGTGTTCATCTAAAGAGTAAAGGAGGAAGTACTTCATCACACAAGAAAATCTTTTTGAGGAAATTGCTTTATGCCACAAACTTCTAAATAAGTGTAGTAATTGGTTTGATTCATACAGTAGATATAATATGTAATCGTGTATTTGCAAACGCACTCTATAAATGAGACATCGGTGAAACTAAATCATAATAAGGACTAAAGGGATATTACTGTTGAAGATGGAGCATATAAGAACAGTGATGTAACTCAAGTAAAATACACCAAGTTTAGTGACATTTTGTGCACAAATGTGTTTTGAGTTAATGGCAGCACTGAATGATCTGTATTAGATAGGTAAGTTATTATAATAAATGGTAAAGCAAGGGATTCTCAGGATGTAGTATTCACATTAATTTGCACTCTTCAGAATATGCTGTTTTTCCTCTATCAAGAGGTTTCAGAGCTTAATGGGCAGGTACATTGATTCCCCTCTAAAAAGAAACTGGGGCATTAAATAGCCCGGCCTTGGGCAAAACATACAGAGGGCTTTAAAGCTATAGGTTTACAGCCCACTGAGCCCTCTCTCACACTTGGCAGGAAAAGTTAGAGGCAATTACAATAGATTAAACAAACAGTTTCTTAAGGCAGGCATGTAAAAGAGGCTGTTAAGTCAGGTAAAAGTTCCCCTGGTGTCAACCTCTTAAAGCCCATCTCCTCCCCCAGGAGGCTAATCTACAACACATGGACATAACAACTGCCAGGGCCGGGGGGATATACAAACTCTGCATTAATGTTCAAAGTTGGTAAATAATTAGCCTTACTGATTGTGGTGCTCTGTCACTTTTTGAAAAACACATTTATTCCACACACCTCCAAGTGATAATTTCCATTAATTACTTTATTACAGTAGGTGATTAATTTGAGTGGTTTTCCATAAACACAATTCAATTAAGGCTAATGTTTTTAAAGAAATTGACAAGTTTACACCACTTTCAAAAGACTGAAATGTCATTATGTTTTCAGAAATGAGTCACCTATAGTTTCAAAGTAAACAATGTCATTTTTAATAAAATCAGTAGACATTTTGAGTTATGCACTAGAATCCCCTCGTTAACGAAACAAAATGGAAAGACTGCGTGTCCAATTTTCCTATCAATCCTGGTATTACGGAATCATTCCTAAATCAAATTCCACCTATTTTAAATGTCAGACTAAACAATGATGGATTCCAAGAGGTTTTGTTGATGAATATAATAGGAACCTGCATTTAGTGTGTAGTCCCGGTAGGCTATATAATGTCAGGAGCATAGGTTATGAAGAAGATAAATGAAAAGGTATTAAACCTGCAGTTAACAAACCTCTGTCGTGATTGAGCACCCTGGGCACTTTTCCTGTCACTCCCTCAGTAGCCAACTTTTTAAAGACCTGTGGTGATTCTACCCTAATGACTACAAGTGTGTAGTGAGTGAGTGTGCACATCCCGTTTGAGTGTGTGTGAACATGCAGACCAGAATACTTTTCAAGGCACATGGAGAATGTTAATACATTAGCTCTGATGGGATGGGCACTTGATTTGAAGAAGGCTTTAAACAGTGGAACAATAACAAGGAGCTTTGGCTGGATTTCAAGATGCATTGCCGAACTTCTGGCTGCTTCAATATCGAATTTCTGTGCAATCAGGTGTTTTAAAAGAAGATCATTAAGAGAACATGAAAGGTTTAACAGAAGGGAGAAAAGAGAATAACTGTGGGAGTTTGGACTTGAAAATAATAAACTAACATACCCACACGTTGAGATTTTTAGGGCAGGGACATAATTTGCTGTCCCCGGGGCGTCGTTAGACAGCACATGACATATAGGTAAAGTGAAAGCAGCAGCTTGTATTTTTTCTTACACGCCAAATGACAGTCAAGGTCAAGTTGCTTGTGATTCAATAATGGCTCGAGGTAACTTAGAAGTGTTATGTGTGATTTTTGGTCAAGTTTATGGTGAATCCAGACTGGAAGAATTATAGGTTCTGCATTCATAACATAAGAAAGCATGAGATGGCAAGCTGAGGCCTTGCGCAGAGAGGGGAAAGCTTTGCAAAGGAAGCGAGAGCTGAATGATACAAATAATAATACAAATTGAGACAAATCATGGCATGTGTCACCCTTTGCCCCAGCTTACATAGCCAGGTCAAGCCCTCTCCCTTCAAAGGCATTCTCATCTGTAGCGCTCATTATTATTATTACTCCTAGCTTCCCACAGGAGGGCCTTCTGTCATCTGCCCGGTAGCCCCTGCTGACCACCATCCATCTGTACACCCTCCCACCAGCAGGCCTTTCAGCACACTCATAAAGGTTCAGGAGCCCCGGCATCCACACTGTATCACTCTTTTTTTGTGTTGAGGGCACAGGATTCCTTCTTTTTTTTTTTTTTTACTTGGGAGCTCTTTATTAATAGTTACCCTTTCCCTGAGTAGAAATTATGCTCTTTGTGTACTTTGCAGGTAATAAAAACATAATATATTGTTTAGTAATTGCAAAATGACAAAAGAAAAACTTGATAAAGATGGATACGTTTACTCAATTAATAGGCAGAAGTAATTGACTAATTGTTGCAGAAACAAATAAGCCGGTGATATCCATTGTATGAAGTGTGTTCTGATGGGGTTAAGGAAGTGTCTTTAGGTGTGTTGGAATTCTAAAAGATAACGATCTGTAAGTTCAGATACCTATCTGAGGCCAAAAACTTTGCCTTAAAAAGGGTGAAAAAGTTATTGAAAGCATCACTCAGCAAAAAGGTTGACTAACCTTAAGTAAATCTGTAGCCTGCTGGAAACATGTGATACCTACAGTAATAGTGAAGGAGCCATAGAAAGGACAAACTAAGATGGAAATGCTGCTTTGGAAAATGTGTTCCTGTAACCTGAGAGCCCGGGGCGGAGAGGCATCTGGAAGCTCCGTTTACCTTTTTCTTTTGCTTTATGCGTATGTCCTTGTGTGTGTGTGTGTGTGTGTGTGTGTGTGTGTGTGTGTGTGTGTGTGCGTGCGTGTGTGCGTGTGCACGTGTGCACGTGTGTGCGTGTGCACGCGTGTGTGTTGCTTCGAAATGAAACTCAATGCTTTCCATGTGTGCGTAGGGAATACGACAGTGTTGTTTTGTTTTGATAGGAGCACATAGATCACCCGTGCGTCGGGCCAGAGAGCTTGGTGCTGACGCCATCCTTCACCACAGAGCCCAATATCAACAAAGCAGGGACAGTAACCAAAAGAGAGGCTGTTTTTTATATTTAATTTTCCACTATCTTTCCCCTATTTTGTTTTTCGAAAAAATCATCATTTAGGAATTACAGAGCATGTCCGTAACCACTTTCTTTCTGTCTACCATTTATTTTCGAAATACTGAGGCTGGAAAGACTCCAGCTGCTGTCCCTTTGATCTGTCAAATTGAGCCTGACAAAGGAAAATTCCATGACAACAGATGAGCAAACAGAAATGACTTTACAATCAAACTCCTGAGCTGGGAAATCAATTCACTATGTCGCCAGAACACTGTCTACTTTTTAAATATTGATAGAATAAGTAAACAGCCATGGCGTTGTTTGTTTATTGTTTTATTTCAACAAATCTCCGAAGGGGACTTCAGGAGAAACCTTTGAGGTAAACAATGGAGACTAATCGACTGTATATGGGGAGATGTAAAATAATATCGACAGTTGACCTATATATGAATGCAGTATGTAACTGTCAAGGACAGAACGCGAAGCATATACAGCCACTGATTCCTCAGCTGGTTTAGACTAAACAAACAACGGCAATCTTGTCAATTTGTGGTTTTAACATTAGGTTTTCCATGTTGTTGTAATTATATTCATCATCTTCTGATCCTCCGCTAATCCCAAAAGTCATTCCCCTCTGCTTCATACACACCCCAGTGAAAACAAAACCTTTACTTTTTTTCTCTCCCCCTATCCATCACACACACACACACACACACACACACACACACACACACACACACACACACACACACACACACACACACACACACACACACACACACACACACACACACACACACACACACACACACACACACACACACACACACACACACACACACACACACACACACACACACACACACACACACACACACACACACACACACACACACACACACACACACACACACACACACACACACACACACTTCCCCCAAACTCATCCACATGCGGAAACAGTAGTGAGGTCGAAGCTGTGGCTAGGGGATCCTGGTCTGTGTGATGTGGAAGCTAAACGTCTACTGTTTCAGAAAATAAACATAGCAGGATTGTCCCAGAGTAACACACACTTGCCGGCAGACAGACTCATAATATTTCCCCCCACCTGATGACAGCTGGGAGAGTTTTCCATAGTGATAACAGGAATGTTTTCACACCCCTGGACACATACAGTCTCGTCATTGTGGCCGGCTTCATACAGAAAACCTGTGTAGGATAAAAGGTGGATACAGTTAAGTCTAAATGAAGCAGGCTCGCCCACTAGAGACAGTGACAGAGGATACGCCTGTCGGTCTGGCTGTAACTTTCTCTCAGTCTCTCTGAGGGACTTATCTTCGATTCTTCTTTGCTCTGTTTTAGATCAGTGTGTGTAATCCCCCAACTCCATCATTTTTAGCCATTTCTTGACTCTTGATTTCTCTCTGTGAGCCAACAGTTTCACTAATAGAACTGTTGGCAAGCACAAACAGCCTCAAAATATAGCTCACAAGCACAAATGCATTATGCAGATCCAATATGATACACACACACTGTATTCGCTTACTGTATAGCTTTTGGAGTTGTGCAGAGCGCTGATACCCAACAAAGCTTCCTCTCTTAGGCCAAGGCTCTAATATTACACACACACGTGCGCTTATTAATACACAGAGGCCATTCAAAACCACAGATGCCTGATCTCTCTATGTACACTCAACAGTAAGGTGATAAAAACTCAGCCTTCACATTTTTCTTCCTCTATCTCTGTCTAAGGTGATCATGCTGGCTTTTGTACCTATTCTAGCATGAGCGTGAATATCAAGCTCATAAATACACACTAAATAATCTCAAAGGCGCTCTTCCCCTCACAGAAGCTGTTTGAGTTGGGGCCAGCAGAGACAGTGAGTTGGCGTTCAAACTGAGCGCAACGCTCACCTGAGGCCCTTCAGGAAGAGCTGAATACACATTGAGGACCCCCGAGGTTCAATTGGCATCCTGTGAGTTCCTCCAGCCCTTGTCCCGGCAGGTTTAGAGCAGGTGGGAGGGTGGTGTTACATACACATGATTGACTTAATTACTCCATCCCTGACACGGATAAAAACCTCCTTACTGCTCTGTAACGGAGGTGATCTTTGGGGCCATAGACCTCGGCCTCCGTTATGGATTCCCTAGCTTCATTGGTGGTAAAGTGTATGTAATTTGTGCATCTGCCTGTGTTTTAGTTTGTCTGTCTCTGTTTCCTGGTTTTATGTTGAAAAATGTTCCCCTATCCCCATGTCTGTTGCTGATTGTGTGCACCTGGTGCCCTGTGTTGTCTCCTCCCCCCTCACCTGTGTCAGCAGATTGAGGCTATGTCATATATTTGTGAGTAATAAATGCCCACACCGGGTTATATTTGGGATGTTCTGTCTCCTTACTTGGTCGGGCCGCTCAATTGTCAGCATCACATGCTCACTTACCGATATGTCCTTCATTTTGAAGCACGCAGATATACAGCAACTACTTAAAAAATGAGAAAACAGAAATTGATACTGCCAAGCTTAGTATAATCGAATAAGGTATTGACAGCAGTGTGCGTGTTTGGAAGAAAGATGCCTGGGATAATGCAGGGAATTAATTTCCATATCTGATCAGAAAATGCTGCAGGCCTGCAGCATTTCCCAAAGTTAAGATAAGCAAAAGATAACCTTGAGATAACCACAGAGTGTCTGTCAAGGCCAATTCATTGCTATGTAAATTAAAGTGGTCATTGTTGAAAAGCTATGACAGAAAATCGTAGGTTTCAGACAGATACAAACCTAGAGTCGACTCAATATACCACTGTCAATTAATTTGCCTGAAGGATCGCAGAATACATTTACAATATCATTGCACCTAAAGACGCAGTATCTTGTGGATTTTTTTCACGTCAATGTCTGCACCTCTTAATATTAGCAAAGACTTCCTGGATCCTGTTTTTTGGAAACAGCAGATGTTGGTGTCAAGCCCAGATTTTGCTCTCATGCCTTGAAAAACACGAGATATGATTTAGAGTTTCTAAGCCCGCTTGGTAAAACTGCCTGGAAATAACTAGCTGATGGGAGAGAAAAACAGAAGTTTCCTCTTATAATTCAATAACACCACGGCCCTTAGGTAGTGATGTCATGATTTGGCTCCCACACTGATACACACCTTAAGAAAAATTAAGTCTGTGTCTAGATTAAGTACTCAGATTTGTCAACACTTGCATTTGAAATACTAATAAAATAGTCTTTAGTCAAAAGTTGCAGTCCTTCCAAAACTGTTTTACCTTTTTAGAAAAATCCAATACTATATACAGTTTTTAAGTAGGCTACCGTATCAATATCATTCCTGTAGTGTAGACAGTTCTGACACCAGACTGACCTCTCTTTAGCGCCTTGCTTGCAGATAAAGCATGACCACCCTCTCCTAATGGCACCACAGTACACTCGGTTACAGCCCATCATCTAGTGTCTGTTCACTCACAGTGATGGCAGCTGAGTGCACTGGCACGGTCGAGCAAAGACCTTATTGTGAATAACGCGCATGGTCTGAGCTGAAAGAGAAGAGTTTGCCACATTTCATTAACCTCACATTGAGCTGAGCTGGTCTGCTGAAGTCATACATTCTGAACTCCATTTTGCTTTAATTTAAAAGACTTTCACTGCAGTACACAAGTCATCAATCATTTCCTCGCTCAGGGTGCTAAGGGGCCAAGATGCGGATACAGCGACATTTAATCACATCTGCCGAAGCATATGTATACCCTAAAAAGCACAAACACTCAGTTAAACACAGCAGGAGCATAGTATGTTTAGCCATTCAAACTCCACTCTCTCTGAAAATGCTTCTCTTATACCCTCGCTAAAGCAGAGAAACCTCTCTCAGGCAACAATCGTAAATCAGTGAAGCCAAATGGTTTTAAACAATAGCAGAGATAAAGTATTTTTATTATGGCTTAAGAGAGCCGGTCACAATCACTTTTTTGAGAAAAGAGGCTTCGGAGCCCAAAAGTATCAGTGATGCCTGACAGTGTCTATCAGAGCATGAAGACGTTTTTGGAAAGCCAACAGACAACAATAAACCCACATCTAAAAGAAGAGCGCAAAAGGGGAAAAAGGAAAGGAGACAAGTACAAATTTGCTGCGACCTACTCGAATGAAATTATGAATTCATAAACACAGAGCCTCACAAACACTTGACCCCCAAGTTTTAGTCTCCTAGGGCAAAAATGTGTGGGCCAGGAGACGGAGCAAACTACAGAGCTGATCTTTGCGGCTAAAAGTAAATGACAGTTTGATGACGGTAACTACTTTTGAACAGTCTTGGAACAATTTGCTAATTAGTCTGTTGACAAACAAAATTATATTAACAAAGCATGCATGAATAACAACAGTTTTTCTCAGTTTATAGGATTGTAAATGAATCTGAAGGGACTGAGAAATTACAATGGGCATTTGCTGAAATTGTAATGACAGTCAATCAATTTATCAAAAACAAAGTCAACACTTTCATTGACAAGGGAAACTATGAATAGTTAGTTGCAGGCTTTTCTAGGAAGAGATGAGTGGTAAAAACAAGAGAAGCTGCAGTAGGGGATTTAGAAATATTAATGTGGGAAAAACAAACCTCTGCTTTTAATGAGGGCTATAAATTGAAGTATAGAGTGGTTTAAACTGGCAGCCAATTGAGCCTGTAGAGTACATGGAAAATAGTGAGATAACTGCAGGCTTTAGCAGTCTTAAGATACAGAAGTGGAGAAGCCTGACAGGCCCTTTAAAGCCCTCCACATCACTCACTCTAAGCAGTCTGTCCGCCTGCAGGAAATGCCTCCTTACAGCAATCCATTTTAGGACGTCCACTGGACATGTCCATTCAATAAAGATTCCAATTTGGGGCCACCGCTGGACTCGCTTTCATCATAATTTCCTTTTCTCAAAGTCGCTGTTTAACCAGTACAGAGAGATCTTCATCTTTAATAATAGCTCAGCGTATGAGCTTAAGAACAAAAATAAATCCTGTGTAATACTCGGGTTGTTTGGTAAAAGAAGACAGATGCATTCTTCCACAACAACCCTCCATAGTGGAAATACCACCATAGCACCCCCTTTAGCGCTACAGCTTCTCAGCATGAGTTGGATAACATCCCAGAAATATTAAGAGGAGCTGTACATTCCTAACCTCAGAAAGATGTTTTATAGAACAGGATCCATACGTTCGCTCTTGTATTAAAGTAATATCACAAAATTGGGTGGATTTATGGTCGATCTTTCCATTAAAGTTAAAATTGTGCTCTTGAAACAAGCAGTCTGTATTACATCAAGCTCTGGCAAACATTTCTGTATATATTACAGTCGCTGATCTCACCACTATTCTCTTCGCACTACTCATCGCCACCGTTGTTTTTAATATAAGTGAACTATGTCTGAAGTGAGGTGGAAGTGAAGACTGGGGAGAGCGGTTGCTGGCAGTGAGGGGCTCTCAAGCCAAAAACCATGATCCTGTTCTTCGACCATGGACCATAAACCTTCGTCTGTGTTTTCATTTCCGAGAGGAAAAGCTGTTTTTACTAGACTTCCCTCATCTTTGGCAGATAGGGCCTCTAATAGAAAAACATGAACTCCATCAAAACATGTATAACTGTGTAACTTTCTTTTGCAGTACTGAGTTGCATGTGAGAAACCCTGCTATGTCCGTGCACATGCCTAGCAATGAAAACCTTTGCTTTTTTTTAAAGAAACGTTTAGAAGTGCTAAGTTAAAAAGAGCTGGTCCAAGTACTTACACAGTGCTAATTGGGTGCTAACAATGTTCCTTGATTGTTGTTGCAGTAAACTCTCTCATAAATGTCATATACTGTAGCAGGAAGGTATATACTGTAACTGTAAATAAGTACCACACCTGCAAGTGGCAGGTTCTCATTAGGCAAACGTCTCTTTTTGTTTTTATTGTAAAACAATGAGTTATTACAGTTATTACTCCTGATATGTAAAAAATAGGAGGTCGCGGAGAAGCCAACGGGGGGTCGCGAGACCCCGAGTGGGGGTCTTGACATGATTACAAAATAAAAATGGAAAATAAAAAATAAAAAAAATTATTATTAAAAAAAATGGATACATTTGTTTTATAATATATTTTTTTTAATTATTATTAATAATAACGTTTGCATAGACATTTTCAGGGGCGGACTAGCCATCTGTATAATTTCCCCGCAACGAGGCTCCCCCTTTGACAATCCACTAGTGTTTCTCAAACTTTTTCATACCAAGGACCACTTAACCAATAAAAAACACACAAATTACAGCCTAATAATGACAGCTTAACCTTCTCTATATCGCCTCGTTCACACATTAAATCAACAATACAAATACAACTACAGATTGTATAAGCATTTAGTTCAATTGCGTTTTAAAATCCTCTTATTATGAAATGTAGACTGATTGAATTGATTGATTGATTGATTGATTGATTGATTGATTGAATTGATTGATTGAAAAGACTACATTTATTATGTAGTATTATTTTAAACACGCGTTTATGTCCGAGCCAACAGACTCACAGATTGTTGGCTACTGAGAGATATGCAAAATACACCGCATGTAGTACCAAAACACATCGTTTTTCTAGAACAGATTACAAATCGCCTGAAAATGGTACAAACAAGTGGCAACATGCTTGACGGAGGTGTTGCGCTGGGCTATATCATGCAATCGAAAGTGAAACTTAAGCTCGCTCCATTGCGGAGATATTCCCGCGGGAGTGCGGAAAACTGAAATTAATTCACTAGCCCCCCCCCCCCCGTCGACAGGGGGTCGCCAGGCTCTGGCACTGTTATTTTGGGGGTCGAGGGCTGAAAAGTTTGGGAACCCGTGCTCTAGATACTATATCGTCCATATGGCTTTTAATGTGTGGGAATTTGTCAAGGAAAAGTTCTAATATTGCTACAGTGTTTAATAATAATAATAATAATAATAATAATAATAATAATAATAATAATAATAATAATAATAATAATAATAATAATAATAATAATAATAATAATAATAATGGTTTCCGTGAGAGAAGAAAGGGCCAAACAGGGGTACGTGGGTATGCCACAGAAAAACAAAGGAGACACAAATGGGAGTGAAAAAGGATGTTGAATCTGGTTTGGTTTACTGCACACTTTAGAAATTAGTTCCATCATGAAGCTGGACCCGCACACTACACTTTACAACTTCCAATTTCTGGATTAAATTGCATGAGACAAGGGTATAATGTTGTTTCTCTTAGAACAGTCACATGGAACTGAGAGGCTGGAGAATGAGTCAAACATATAGCTAAAGTTTCAATATCAAGCAGCTCAAATTATATGATCAGATGGGGGAATGTGGAGAGATAGGATGGGAAAAAGTAGACAGATCTGAGTATGGACAAAGGAAGACAATTTATTTGGATCATGAGTACATGTAACAAAAGAGGCCCCATTAATTCATTCAAAAATAATATTAGTTGCATTCTTTGAGCGTACACCACTGGCTTTGTGGACACTTGAAAAGACAATTGGAGATTAATAAAGACTACAGAAGATCCTTGTAGAGATACGGATTAAGACCCAAGAAAGGATGGGAGATGGATTAAGAGCCAATGAGGGATGAGAGATGGATGAGGCAGTGATGGTGTGGTGGAGGAAGGACAAGAAAGAGAGCCAGTCTGGCCAGCAGACTTTTGGGTATACAGCGCTCTCCCACTAAATAACCATCATCAATGTGGTAGCAATCAGCTGTGGGGCTGGAGGAAAATGGAGCTGAAGGAAAAAATCCCCCATGCACGCTTCACCCCCGTCCCCTACACAAGGCGCCCCAATGTTTTTCCTGCTCTCCTTCCCACCTCCCCCCAAAAGTCAGTGGTGCCAATTGTTCATTTGGAGAGATGAACAAACTAACATGGCTGTTCTGGGCAAAGGGACAGAGACAGACATGCCAGTGGTCGAAGCTACTGGCTAGGCACAAGACACCACAGAATGCATCCCAAACCTTGTTTTCCTTCTGCTTCCCCTATTAACCCCAAAGAAGAGGTCTAAATACTCCCCCCTGCTATCAAAGCAGATATAAACACGGCTCACTCGTGTGCAGTTCAAGTCCTTTGGTGAGAGATCAATCTATTTGCGTGATAATTTATGTTCTAATGACTTCGCAAGGTTGTTATTCCTGCCTGGTATACTGCACAACACCTGAGGTGAAGAGGTTTTCATGTCAGGATGTGAGGAACTTTCAGCCAAGTGAGAAAGGTCTGACTTATGGGAGCACTAAATCAAACCTCACAGTGTTTAGATCAAGGAATCGAACTGCTGTTAAAAACAGTGATGCACCCACAAATAGACACGGCCCCAGCCATTAACGCTTTCCAAGACACAGCCTTGCCAAGGAACAACATGGTAAATCTCACACTCACACTCACACACACACACACACACACACACACACACACACACACACACACACACACACACACACACACACACACACACACACACACACACACACACACACACACACACACACACACACACACACACACACACACACACACACACACACACACACTAATGATTATCTTTACAGACAAGGATCTGCATGCTGCAGCAAATCTGAAGTCCTTCCGGTTCAGTGTTCCTGCAGCAGAGTTTCCACTGTGGAGCTTTTCTTTTTTTAAAGTTGGAAATAAACCGTGAGCACCAGAGACCCTAAGTATCGGTATTTTTCTCCATGCGGACGGCACGATCTTGCTATTCGTCTCTCTTTAACAACCACTAGAAAATCACCCACGGATCCAGCTAGCACGCGTTTTGCTGAATTCTGAACTTTCCTTGATTCATCTCATCACCCCCAAACATCAGGATAGATTGTCTTCTCTACTCCTCACTGCTTTTTATGCTAACAGCCGGACATTTAATGAAATGATCTTATTCACATTGTGGGCCTTGGGTAATGAATAAATAAAAAGCAGAGTCAGTCGGTCAGTCTATGGTTTAACTGTCAATGTGTTTGTGTTGAAGAATACCAGCCCCAACCAGGCCCATTAGGCCCATTTTTATTCATGAAAAATGAACTTGCAAATTGCAGGCTAGACCCAAAACTATGAAACACAAGTTAATAAAAAGCAGAACTGTATGGTTAGGCTATGGTCTGCCTGTCTGACAGTTTGTGTGTTGACTAAGAAGTCCTCATCTCTCTCTCTCTCCATCTTTTCTTTTTCATGTTCTCCCTCCAGCTCTGACTCATTCTCCATTACAAGTCCCTAGGTTTGGCGTCAGACAAATCTTAATCAAATAAGCCATTTAAAGCAAGTAAATGCTGCCGCTTAGTCTCCATAGTCTCCTATTCAATTGGACTTTCACCATGTCTGCCTCTACTGGAAAGTCAACCACTGGAATAAAAGTCTTTAATAGTGTGGGTTGTGCAGTATTGTTATATGTTTGTGCATACAAGGTTTTAATCCTCCAAAAAAGCATGATCTCATATTTGGTTTTGTCTAAATGAGAAAAGAGCTAAGCAAATGTTCATATCTGACTGGTCTAATATGTTGTTTATGAACAACCAAATCAAGGACCCTACATTTTAATGTGGTGAATGCACAAAAAAAAAAAATGAGACGTCTCAACGCTTAGATCATGGGCAGCAAGCGATGACATCATGTGACCCATCCAAAACCTTTGATTCCTCCTTTCAGAAAGAAATACAGGAGACATTTTTATTTTGTCTTCTAAATATTAGCATTAAAAACAACAATTCTTCAGTCACCTACACAATACTGGAAACAAAGCCCCTACATTAATAGTAAGACTGTAAACTAACTTAACAGCTCCTGTAACAGGGGGTCAAGCAGCTTCAATATCTTAAGTGGCCTATCCATCTTCTGATTCTAACTTTCTCTCCCGCTGCTTTCTGACCTCTCTGACCACCTCCACTGCCACGGCAACTTCAGGACAAGGCAGATCAAACGTTAACTATCGTTACATTACCATACTTGCTAATTGCTGGCATTTTTCAGTCTGACAGTTGGGGAGACGAGAGGGAGGGTTAAAGATCGCCCTGGCTTAGCTTGCTGCTTTCAAGGCTGGCTGGGCTGTCTATTATTTCCCTGATGGCCTTTTAAAAGAGGCTCATCCATCACTCACTGACAGTATCTGTCTCTCGCTAACCTCTCTGCTCTGATAGGAAATAATATTTCAGTGAAGTCTGTCACTGTAATGGACAGCTCCTCCCACTGGGTTGAAGGGAGTCAGAGCTGTGAAGCGTGTCACTCAAGTAATTCAACTCTGTTCATGTGTTTGTGTGTTTGTAATTAATAGGAATAAATATATAGAGAAAAAAGCCAAGACAAATCAAGGGAGGCATGAGATAAAAAACATAAACAAACACATGGCATAAAAAAAGGAAGAACATATGTTTCTGTTGGTAAATGGGCAACCCAAAACCAGGATTCCCTTTCTGAATTGCCTGATGGAGAGGGATGAAAGATTTGAGGAGGAAATACCCAATAATGAAGATTTGCAGCCGTGTGTTACTCAATGCCATGTGTGGTGCCTACTGTAGGCCCACACAGTGTAATTAATGTCCCTCAGGGCCTGTGTTGCAGTTCCTATATTGCCTAATAAGAGAAAGATGGCTCTCTGTAGTATGCAGCACTTTCTCAAAGTCCTTAGCCAATAATCCTTCTGTACATTATTAATCATTGGCACAATACCCCACTATTATATTCAAATGATGCATGCAGCGCATATGTGCGAGTTGGTCCCTGAACTGCTCTTTGTTTTCTCTTCTACTTGCCTTGGCAGTATGAGCATGTGCTGGCTTGTTTACTTCAGTGTGGATCCCTTATATGCAAATGTGTGTGTGTGTGTGTGTGTGTGTGTGTGTGTGTGTGTGTGTGTGTGTGTGTGTGTGTGTGTGTGTGTGTGTGTGTGTGTGTGTGTGTGTGTGTGTGTGTGTGTGTGTGTGTGTGTGTGTGTGTGTGTGTGTGTGTGTGTGTGTGTGTGTGTGTGTGTGTGTGTGTGTGTGTGTGTGTGTGTGTGTGTGTGTGTGTGTGTGTGTGTGTGTGTGTGTGTGTGTGTGTGTGTGTGTGTGTGTGTGTGTGTGTGTGTGTGTGTGTGTGTGTGTGTGTGTGTGTGTGTGTGTGGATGGTCTATGCTGCCATCAAGGCCTCTTCTCAGTAGGTTCCTGTTTTAAACAGACAGGCAAGGTTTACTGTGGCATGTTCATATGATAATGAGAGACCATGGTTTGATTTGGATTGTTGATTAGGATTATTCAGCAACACAAACAAGCTACTGTTCAGCATGTGTGCACACATGAAGCATACTGTGCTGTTCAAGGAGGGTCCAGATTTAGGAAAATATACCCAAACAAGAGGAAAGTTAATGTTGTATATGTGTATTATATATAATGTATATAAACACTGGATCTCTGGAATTGGCATCCCTTCGCTCCTGCCCTGTTGTTCTTTCTCTCTGCTAACAGGAGCAAACCATATTTGAGTCCTGCTGCCATTTACAAGGCAATTTACAAACCATTAAGGGATTTGTTCCTGCTTATATTAACTGTTGTAGGGATTTAAATAAATGTTAGTAGTAGTTAATTTTTTGTTTCAGTTTATGAGTTTGGCAATTGTTGAACAAGAACATAAGAGACAACAAATAGGACACAAAACAAAATACCACTACATTTTACACACTTTTAAAGAGAAAAACTAATATTGGTGGCGGCGTTGAGGACCAGGTTGCGTGCTATTTTCTAATTTCTAATTACATAGTGTTTGAAATAACGTAAACACTGTAACCTCTTTAGCATTATGTTGGTTTGTTTTTTCTTATGTAATTAACTTAAATTCTGTCGAAATCTTATACATTGCAATTTTAAAGTAAACTTAGCATTTTGGCAACTTGACCTATGGAGAATTATGTTGAAAGACCAAAAGACTCTCCGATAGATTAAAAGGCAGGGGTCCAAATCGTATCCGAAATTGTTGCTATTCATAAGATGCATTGCAGTGATGTGGTGGTGCTCTTACAGCTTACTAGTGCTGCCGCAGAGGCCATGTAAAAACACAGATCAGTACAAGAAGGTACCTCCCAGAAAAAATAAATAAACCAAACTGTGACCAATCATTAATTGAGAGTAGAGAGAGTTATACCCGTGTTTGCTGCGGGGGGCTACTGTACGTTGGGCCAGAATTATGTTATGTATCTAACATTACATAGAGCACACAAACAGCATCAATCACTGAACACATAAAGTAGGTATTTAAAATGTTTATTTCTTTGTCTAACATGATGACAAATGTATGTTAATTCATAATAGAACCCATTTTTACATTCTTGAGTTCCCAATTTGCAATGTTTTTTGTTAACCCTATTGTCTTTGTGCAAAAGGCTGTAAAATGTCCCCACGTTAGCTATTCCAACTGCTATTATAATTAATAGCTATTACAATTATTGACCCGTGGTGGGATCTCAGCCGGAACTAAAGAAGCAGTGGGATGAGACTTCGGAAAGCTTTTGAATGGAAAAGGGTTATTTGCATATAAATATTAATAATATTACAGGAAGAAGTTTCTTAATTAGTGGGGGTGTGATTCAGTCCTTTTCTCCCTTAGGGTCTCTTTGCAGCAATTAATGAAAAAAGAAACAAACAAATATGTTTAGCCTATTTTATTCATTTCTTGTTTTTGTAGACCATCTGTAGCTACAATAGCCACTTTCACACCAAGTACTTAGCCGGTACTTGTCCCCGGTAATTGTTCCCCCCCGGTACTTGTTCCCCCCCAACTCTTTAGTCCCTCAAACTGTCCTAATGCGTTCTCACCAGAATAAGAGGATTAGGCAAATGAAGCCACTGAAGTCACTTCTTCTTATTCTGCTTTGGGTTCACAAAACCTTTCGGAGTTTTACGGGGCGTGGTTTGCAATTCGCCCAGCCAATCAGAAATTGTTAGTGTGGCCAACACACCCACGAACCATTTCCTCCTCAGGAAAGTACTACCTCTCTAGCAGGGACTATATGGGGGTGAAAAGGTTTGTGCGAAATAGATCCTTTTTTAGTGTGAAACCAAATCTCCCCCCCCCCCCCCCCCCCTATCGGCCTAGTTCGGGGGGAAAGGTACTCGCCTATTAGGCAGTACTTTTCCCACAAATGTTCATGAGAATTTAGTTAATGAGAATTCTTTAGTTCTCATGAACTAAGTGCAGATCGCGTTCACACCGGAATAAGTTCCTGGGGAAGGATAAGGCAAATGAAGCCGCTGACGTCACTTCTTCTTCTTCTGCTTTGGGTTTACTGGCAGGCCGCAAACAACTTCACGGCGTATACTGCCACCCGAAGTCCCCGGCCGGAAGTCCCCGGAGTTGGGAACCGGCTTCAGTGGAAGCTGCTGGGAGTCCCAGCAGCTTCCACTGAAGCCTTCAGAGTAAATCGCCAGAACGCCGACACCTCCTCATCTCCACCGCTCCCATCTTTTCTTTTGTTTTGCCATAAGTTGGTCTCTCTGCGTTTGTGCGCTGGGCTAATGCTAATGCTAATAATGTTAATGCGAGGATAATAAAATGGCAGCTTCACAAAACCTTTGGGGAGTTTTACGGGGCGTGGTTTGCAATCCGCCCAGCCATTCAGACAAAGGAACCTTTTTCTCCCACGAAAGTACTTGCTCTCTAGCAGGGCCGGAAAAGGGGGTAAAAAAGGTTCTGATGAACTCATTTTAGTTCTTGCTCTTTTTGGTGTGAACACGACATTTCGGAACTATATTGGAACTAAAGTGGGAAAAGTGCTGCGGTGTGAACGTGGCTATTGGTTAAGTAAAGTGTGTCCAGCTTAATACATTTTTGGGAAGCTATTGGATTAATTTACTTTAAGGACTCATTATTTAGATTGGTCCATTTACAAAATTGGATGTCATTAGTAAAGAAGCTATACATTGCATTTAGGTTAATCCATCTTTCCAGATGAAATCTCTGTAACCGGATACTTTTTTTGTCACTATGCTACTGAATGATGATGTTAACTCAAAGCAGAGCAGAATCGTGTGCGGGAATCGTTCAAGTTTTTGGGAAACATACTTATTTGTTACTTTACAAAAAAGACTCGTACCATTGTAGAGCTTATGTGCTTGCAGTCAGTTAACTTATCTTAGAACAAAGATGAAGTGGTTGAATCTTTGAATGTTGAACCCTCCTCACTTCTGAAAAATAAATCCTAAAAAGGAAGGCAGCTGTCTGGAGGGAGATCACCTGAAAGTGTCCTACTTGTTGTTGGCTGTATTGTTTGTGTTTCCAGTAAATATCACAATATAAAATATACGTATGTTTACAATATTTACATGTTGGAAAAAAGCAAGGATTACTCATGTTGATTTCATATTAGAAAGTCTGTTTTCAAATATACATTAAGAATAGTCGTTTGCAGCCCTAATCTTGGCCACGGTCATTTCAAAAAGTTACATTATGCAGAGGCAGAGAGAGGGGGGTTGGAATGCAGGTTGGTATGAGATGAATTTTGGCATGAACACATTTTGCTGAACCATATGCACAAACAGTAGTGAGGCATGTGGGAAAAGCTTGGCAATCATTTATTCTTGGGAGAAAATAACTGTTTATATTTCTCATACTCCCCTTTCCCAAGTAATAGGGGCCAAATCAGATTTATGTTGGTTTCAAAATGTTTATTTAGATTTTATATTCATCTTGCTTACACACCTGAAAGCAGCCTCTGGTTAGGATATATTCTCAGTATAAATTAAAGAGGAAGGAGTTTTTGGTAGCACACTGCTCCCTCCTGTTTCCACCCTCCTGTCTATTTTGGCCGAGTAGAAGGTAACGATGTCAGCTAATGATGTTAGAATTCTTCCAGCAGCATATTTTTTGTAGTAAAATACACCTGGCGCAGAAGTTGAAATCAGTGGCAACTGATTTCCAAGGTTCTCTTTTAATTGACAAAAAAAATTGTATTTTCCAAATTCCAAAAAGAGCTGATTTGACTTTTAGTTAAGTAAAACAGCTTTTTCAGAATAATAGTTTAAAAAGACTCGGAAAAAAATGAATGTACTTTAACAACCTGAACATCTGTCAAGCACTCCTCCTAACTGCCAAAATGGGGCCCAATTGTGACTTCATCAATCAATGTGAATTTGGTTGCGACATTCAAGGCGGAGGTCCAACAAAACACAGCATGGGTCCTTGCTGACAGAGCCGGCTGACGTGATCCACAAGGTCAACAAGGACACGAGTTCAACAGCAAAACAAGAAACACGGCACAAACCACCGCCATGTCAGCGCATGACAGCTGACAACAGCCGCTGCATCCAGTGAGGTATGATCATCAGATCTGAAGGGAAATGTCACACGGTTCACTTTAGTGTTATCCATCCATATCAATCATCCGCTATGCGCACAATATAGCTCAGACACACTCAAGGAGCAACCCAAAGTTATACACAACATTTTCTCACACATGACTTTTGGTAAGTGGTAGATAGTTTTGGTTTTATGTGCTGAAGATTCCCCATTGATTTGAATGTGCTCTTTATTTAAAATTAGACTTGGTGTGAAAGGGCCTTTATAGTGCTTTAAAAAGGCATTAAAACGTTGTACAGTATTGTATTTGTTGTGACCATCTGCAAGTAATTACAATAACCTTCCCATTTCCTCCTTATAATTTTGTAATTAAAAACATGCACACATGCTGCATTGCTGCATACACACAACTCGTGAGAAGGAGCCCCTACACTGAACTTGTCCTTAAAGTATCCCAAGAAAAATCTACACACCCCAATGTCATAGAACAACAACCCTGTAAGACATGTATTTAAGAGAGCAACAAAAACACCCTGAACACTGAGTGTATCTGTAAAGTATAGTTATATAAATTAAACCATGAGGAAACTAAAAAGTATTTATTACAGTTAATGCTAATGGTAGTAAAACATTTTAATGTTCAGAATATTACGATGTCTACATCACCGTTGGTTTTGAGAGGGAAATTATCATTACAAACAAGATTTCGCCAAATGTAGCCAAAGGATGAAGAAACCTAAATATGAAACATCCAAAAATTGGCAACGATAAAAAAGTCCCAGGCTTTTCTCCAGCCTGTCAACCTTTAAACTTGTCATTGCAGAAAAAGCACAGGACTAACTAATAATTGTGGATTCCCTTCAGGTACCCCAGTTCCAGGGCTATAATGAATGCTGGCTCACAGACTGGACTTCCTGGCATTAGAGAGAGCCAAGAATAAGTTAGTTATACCTCTGTTTGACAACTCCAAATGCCTGCTTTGACAAAGTTCTATTGGCCATTTACACATGACATGCTCGCAACAATGCTAACACACTGATGTTTAGCAGGTATACGGTGTGCAAAGTTCACCATCTTAGTTTAGCATGCTATCATTTGCCAACCTGCACATACATGTACACATTGTCACTGTCACACAGACAGATCTGTCTGTGTTTTATTTTTGTCATCTCAAGATCTGTCTTTGTTATCCCAGTATATTGTGATGTTGTCAGACATTGCCATTTATAGACCTGACTTAAGACAGTTTAAAGAAAATATAAGTTATTTAGGCTACAATACTGTAAAATAAATCCAATACACATCATACTGAATTTTGTTATTTGTTGTTAAAGATGTGAATATTCCTCTAAAGAGACCCCATTTGAACCAAGTACAGCTGGAAATCAGAACCTTAAAACTTTGTTTTACACATTAAAGAATATGCATTCACAGGCAAAACTATGTTTCAAGGATACGTCATTATAAAAACTGAATATGATTTGCTATTTTGGCTAGTGGGTTTGATGATCTACTACTGTATAGAACTTATTACCCAACCAGCTTTTCTGAGTGATCAAATAAAAACATAAATGCTCACTCAACACAAATACTTTACACTACCTAGATTATGCAAACCTTATACTCACACAAAATAAGCCTCCCTCCGACCCATGCATCCACAGTGCAACATTCCTGGCGGGAACAGCGGGGGGGAAAGCTGCCAGGCTCGGCATCCTCCGAAGGACTGAAGGCGACTGAGAGAACAGAGCCGGCTCAGGGACCGGCACAGCAGCATCATTATGAGCCCAAAGATAAATAACCCAGCCTTAATGCAACACGCCGTAGCTTGGCCACGGCCAGCCAACCTGTGTCAAACGGGCCTCAGATAGCAGAGCCCGCAGAGCCCAACATCTCGACAAGTACACAGGAAATCCAGATAAATACATAAATAAATAACAGTGTTGTAGTTGGCAGGCCCGTGTTGTTTGAGAATACCTCTGTATATTTGGATTGCTACTTGAAGCTCCCTGCACTGCTGGATATTCAATGTCTATATGGGTCTTTCATGAGGCTCAATGTAGGGTTTGATGACCAGGAAGGTAAGTAAACTGAACCACACTTTAGGTGTTGAATGTTTAGCTTGTGAAAATATAGGGTTCATATGTTTCAGTATAATTATGAATCATTAGTGTTAACGCTGGGGCTGCTGCAAGTCTTCTATTAACATTCGTTTTCATTTACATGACAAAATCAAATCAAAATAAATCTCTAAAAATAATAAACCATCAAACATATTTGAAACTGAAAAGGCCATAATATTCTTATCATGCCTTCAGTCTGACAGGCTTATATTCAGTTTTTAAAGGACCTGTTTTCAGCAGTGTAAAAATTATTGGCTTTAAAAACTGCCTCCAAACAATAGATTCAATATAAAAGGGAATTTTGTTTCTGCTACTTTAAACATCAATTATTTCCAATAATAATGTCCATGTTTGTTTGGATAATCCACAGATCTTACAGTCAACAGTTTCAATATGAACATTTTCTTTGAAAGAAAATAGTTCCTGTGAAACAACGAGGTCTGTGGATTATCAGACAAAAAAAGAAAGGCAGCACGAATCTAAGAAACGGATATCTCAGAAATGCATCAGATCAAAAAAAAGATCTGAGGCTACATACCAGGACGGCTAAGCAGAAAAAGATGTTCCTAGATTTATGCAATAATGTAATCATATTGGCTTCTGTCTTCACCTTTGATTGACATTATATTATATTGCCCTACTCAGATACATTTTGATGCCCAATCTATAACACACACAAAAAGTATCCTTTGCATGTCTCAGACTAACTAAATTAGCATGTTTGGAGCATCCCAACGTTTCCTCATTTTATTTCTCTGCCAGAGCTCTGGAGAAAAGAAGAGGGGAGGGGTGGAGGCAAGAAATCCCCTTGCAAACGTCAGCTGAGACCTGGGACATGTTTTAAATTTGGACACTAATGTTGGCTCTTTTTACAGCCCGTCTGTAATATGTTTTATGTGCCTCCCAAACATTGGAACAGGGCTTGCATCCCTCCAACCCTTTTATATCCATCTCATACATCACGTGGAGGAGCAGCATGTCAACGCGCCCTGGGTCCCACTTTCTCCTGCTCACAGCAAAAGTCATGTGGCTCAATGTGGCAATATGCAGCAGTACAGAGAGAGAAATAGAGAAGGATAGATACGATTAGAGAAGAAAAACTTTTGAGGATGTCAGAGGGCAATGCATAAATCATCACATTTATGTATTTTTCTAGTGAGAATGAGAGAGGATTATAGGGGGAAAATGGAGAAAAAGGGGAATAGAAGGTCATCATCCACTTAATGGATCCAATGTGTCAAAGTTTTTGCTGACAGAGCAACAAATCGCTGGCCCTTTAATTAACAACAGAGCATATTTGTGGACATGAAATTGAATATCTAATCTCCAATCGTGGTTGGAAAGAAAAGAGAATGACTCAATACCACTATTTACCAATAATGCACTTAACTTTGTTTTTCCGGACAGATGAAAACTTTAGTCCATGTCGGTTTTGTACAAAGAGAACTTATGTAACTTTTTCAATCAAAATACATATGTTTTTCTGTCTCCTGAAGGACACCTGAACATTGCCAGTAATGTTTCAATTGTATTCAAAATGTTACTTTCATAGAGGAATTTAAATGATTTGTTGCACACAAGGCAAAGGACGTATGAAAAATACAGATGGTGTGTTCCCTTTCGGAACTAATTTGTAGTATCATATTTAAATATACATGCTCACACACAAAATCGCACATACATATTCAGTGAATAATATGAGGGATGAGGGGCAAATCCTCTCCTGTCTAATCATTCTCTCCTGGAGAAAACAGACCTTCTCTCACCACGGATGGATTAATGGTGAACACATGTTAGGAGGAGGTCACTGTCTTCCAGTGGCTGCAATTTAGGATTAGCAGAGATGGAAACATCTCAGGTCCCACTTAACCCCCTCGGTCTCCAAAGCCCTCCCCTCATTTTAAATCCCCTCATCCATTTCCCTCAAATCTCCAGTTGAATGCCTCCCTCGTGCAAGGTCGGCGTTGTTTTTCCCAGAGGAAGAATACAAGAAAAGACAGACACACAATTGAGGTGAGGGACGGGAGAGGAGATGAATGTGGGAAAGATGAGTTTATGGAGCAGGAGACTGAAGAGCTGCAGCAGGGAAATGCTCTGGCAGTCAAGCCTCAAACATTATCAGTGAGGGGCCGTATCAACCAAACTTAAGGAATAAATACATGTGTTTTATTGTGCTTGAAGCAAGTAGTACTGCACTGGCATCAGTTACACAAAAACGCACATGATATCATGATAATCTCTCGCAGTCCAGGCTACTGTCATGGAGGTATGACAGCTTGCCAAGGACATGTGAGAACCGACACCAAACCAGAACAAATAAACCAAACCGTAATTTTTTCCGCGACTGCAGGAACAGAGAGGGAAAAAATGAAAATGGAGTGAGCTACAGAGGTTTAAAGGGGAGAAAAGCCCACAGCACGCGGCCCAGAGTGTGCCTCGCATGCAACTGCCTCCCACCCACAGAGCAACACGCTGTGCTGACTGGGCCTAGCTGCTGGGAGCTGAAGCTGACGCTGTACGTCTAGCACAACTACAGGAGAGAAATAAAATAAGAGATCATGATAACAGAGAGTCATGCTGAATCGAACCACACACAGACACAGAGATCTGAACTGTTAACTTGGGAACAGAAGAAGGTGAACAGGACAGAAGAACATCAGGGAAAAGTGACCATGAAGGAGACAAATTAGGAAATAATTAAACAATAGAACAATAAAGCTAACAGTAAGGATGAGGTAACATGCAAACATAGACTGCAAAGGTTCACTTAGTATATTTATGATCGTGTATTGTTCATATGTTGTTTGTTAAAGCCATTTGTTATTATTTATCCTTACTAATGAGTGAGTGTAATGTGAAAAAGATGACTCATGGCTACAAACTAATCCACCCACTTGCTGTTCAATTCAGTTGTAGACTATTTTAGGTAATGTTTGTTGTTTCCAGCAGCAGCATTTTTCAATTAAAAAGCTTTAAAACGGACTGTTTGCTATCAGCGCAGATTTAATAAACTTTGTTTACTCGAAAGTGAAATACTAAACCATTTCAAAGTCATACTATCATTTAGCATGTCGCTTGATCTACTGTAATCTGAAAGTAATTTACACTAAGAAGTGACAGACCTGCCAGGTCCAGGTCTTGGCCATTATCATCGATGTATCGTGTGTATTACTGGCTATGATGGTGAAGATATTGCTCATTAAAACTGTTCAGGTCAATAGGTCAGCCCTGAACAAAAATAAATAATATGATGTACTACTGCATCTGGTTGCATTTTCCAAGTATGCAAGCCAGCCTGCTTTCCTGGCTATTCACAATCCTTTGAGCAGGGGATATACAGTATGGTCAATTTGCAAGGTTATGAAAGTAGTATGTCCCAATTACATGCATACTGCATGCAACTGTGCATATGTTGTAAGGGCAGCTGCAGTGCATACAAGTCAAAAGAAAAATGTGATTTGAAAGGCAGCCATTATCTCCAAGAAGTGACTATATCTCCACAGGAGAACCATATTACAGAGAAGAAAGTTACACATGAGATGAGGTTGGCCAAAAGTTAGGGTGAATTGTGGTGGCAAGGCAAAAACTACAATTAGGCGAGAGGTTATGGTGATGGGAGGAAGTACAGATGAGGGGCTCAGACTGTATGTGTGGACCGTGGACGGCGGGGGGAAGGAGGCCCATGCCTGACCTCAGCTGCCGCTACGGAAAGTATCCCGCCAATTATCCCGCTAATTATCCAGGACGTATTTCTCTGGTGCTCCAAACACTCAGTGGCAAGCCTTTACGACCTTAGGAAACTTTCTGTGTTGTTTGACTGTGGTGACCTCACTTCAATTAGTGCTGGGAAGAGGGACTGCTACTTGCAGGGGTGGACTGGCCATTGGGAATACCGGGAGTTTTCCTGGTGGGCCGGTGCTGTGCGTGGGCCAAAAAATAAAAAAATTAAAATTTATTTTTTGCCTAAATCCTACCGGTCCACATTTGTAAGTGTTCCGGCCACCCCACTGGGCTGGGCTGGGCCGTTTTGATAGGCTACCTACAGTATGTTCTATCTATCAGATAGTTTCACTTTCACACATAATTTGGCAGGGAAACAGGGTTCGGGGGGAGTGGCTGCACCCGTAGGATGGAAAAGGGGGAAGTGACGTCTGACTCAGAGGTTGCGCGGCTTTGGAGAAGAACGTGTTGCCCACATTCTGTTACTGAGTTTAGGCTAGTTAGCTAGCAGGTTTATTGTTTTGGGTGCAGTCACTTTTGCCTCTACTTGCTGTTCAAATAAATGTTGAAAGAAAAACTAAATCTGTTTACAGTTCTGTTTCATGGGTGTTGAGTTGTATCCATAGATTTAGTCCCTAATTTTGCTCTCAAAGTGCACCAGATTGATGCATTTAACATCAACATTTAAAAAAAAATCTTCCTGGGGTAGCATGCCCCCGGACCCCCCTAGAGGAGTTGAGGTCCACCACCTGCCCACACCCCCTGTCAAATTGTCTCACCCACATTGAGGATGCTTCCTACGCCCATGTTTTATTCCATGTGTCAAGTCAGTCAAATTGGGTACAAATGTTATTGCATCAATGATCTGTTAACATTAAAATCATTAAATATATGCTGTAACTATTTTGCTCTAGGCAACTCAAGGGCTCAGGTAATGTGATTACTATATGAATAATGGTCCAAAATAACATAAAATGCATAGGGTTTTTTGTTTAGTAACATACTTTCGTCGCCGGCCGGCTGATACATGCCGTGCATTAAGTGGGCCTGTCTGTCAATTAATCCCCCGGCCACTTTTCCCCCCCAGTCCGCCCCTGGCTACTTGTCACAACCCAAAAGCATGACGTCAGGGGGAAAGGGGGTTTAAGACCTTTGCAGCCTCTATACAGGAGTCGGCATGAGTCACAACGCGTGGCCTACAGGAGGCAGTCTAAACACTCGAAAAGGAAAAAACAACTAATTTACAGAAGAAGGTTAATTTAACTTTGGTTTCATAGTCTGAGGAGAGGGTTGTTTTTGAATAATAACATTTAGGGCATCAGTGGGTGGTGGCACTTTGGCTACTCAATATCCTATTTGACAATGAAGTGGATAAGACCGTTCCAAACAGGCTAGACTACTTAAAATCCTACTCTAAGAAGATTGTTGATGTGTAATGTCCTGCCAAAAACTCAGCTAAAAACTCTTGCCACAAAAAGAGAAAAACAATCTGCAAATTAAAATGTTTACATGAAGCATCACCATCCAATAAAGTAAGCAGAGTGCAATTGCCAACTGTCTCCAATATCAGCAATTTGACCCATTCCCTGGAACTCACAGCAAGAGACAAAGACCCCACAATAAACTGTCAACTGAGCAATACCTGTTTTTTCCAATGGATTTTCTGTTTGCAGCCCATCAAATGTGTGCCTTGAGAAGTTAAGCTTCAAGGTACCATGTGGGGTTCAAGTTCATGTGACGTTTTCTCATTATCTTTTTCCCTGTGGTCTTAAAACATGTTCAGTGCATTCCCTTCCTAATTTAGTAGTTGAAAGGAGATTTTATGAATTTTTTTAAATTGTGAAATTTAACGAAGATGTTTGCTAGTTAGTAGCCTTCATCACTGCTTTTTTGGGTGACTTGCTTTTTGAACATCATTAACAGTTGTAATGGAACGGTCAACAATGTACTCTACCATGTAAACTTTGCCATGGATATTGAAGGAGAAAGTAATTATGCATCTTGGAATAACATACTCTCATAGGACACTGACAGCAGGCAGAGAAAAAGGGAAGCGGGTAACGTCTGTTGGCAAACTTCAAGTCATGCTCCTTTAACTGTGTGTCAATTGCAATAACATTAATAATCCATCACAGCCGATCAAATGCCCCCACATTAGAGTTGGGGGATATCCTAACTTTATCTCTTTTTTACGACTGCATTTGACACAAGCTGTTGGCGCACAGAGAGGCTGGTATTAGAGCCAAACTGGAATTTGTTAGAGACTGATGTCAGCGGGGATCAAAGAAGATGGATGCCTCCACTTAAATAAGCCAATTCAGTCATTTGTCAACAAAGTAAGTAAAACAAATGCGCTGAAAGTCAATTTGTCTTGGTGAGGTTGTTGCAAGGAGATACTGACAATGCATGCCACACATGGTACAAGAACCGTCCATGTGGTGCAAGAGAAAAGACATAAAATAAATCAAATCGCAAACAGTTTATGAGTACACCATGTTCTGTGTCCTCAGGGCTCCACACGAGGGTTGCAGATTATATCACCTGATGACTGAAGAAGACAACCAGGTGCGGTCATGCAGACTACTGTATGTCCAGGACCTTAAACTCACCAAGCACTGTTGTAACACAATAGAAGTATCACATTCATTTTTCACAGGCAACAGAGCACGATTAATAATCTGGATCCATCTCACTGAACCCATATGTGTGTGCAGGATTGGATCCAGGAGTCAAATTATTAACATCGGTCCTTCTGTGCCTACAGGAGAGTTGAAGCAAGACACAGGGCAGCTCTGCTGGTGTGGTTGAAGCACTGAAAAAATGTACATGTCAGCAGCCCAGTCTGATAGAAAACCAAATGTTCCATGCAAAAGTACTGACAAAACAATGACATCTACGCTCACAGTCAGATCAGAATCCTTATGTGCCCTAATGCTCACACACATGGCACTCAAGATATCAGCAGATGTGATGAAAAAGTGCAAGCATGTGTACAAGAAAGATATTCTGGTTGTGTACTGCAGTGGAACTTGTCGATGATGTATTGTGTCTATAAAGGTTTTCCAGCCAATCTCTCTCTTGTAAGCACTGGAGGAGGACAGATCCCCTGGGAGAGCTATGACATAATTTAAACAAGAAAGACATCAATCTCGTAATACTATATCTATCTTTTGACAAAAACGTATTTAATAATGCTTTGATTCCCGGTAGATTCTCTCCTGATGTTATAAAATAGTATGAGAGAACCTGACCCTCATAAGTTAAGCCTGTGATGGGTTTTCCATCATTATGCAGCAGAGATCTGTTGGCCATTCAGCAGGAGACAATACAATCTAGAAGTACCATGTTGATATGTATAAGTAATATATGACATGCTACAGGCTTTCAGTAGAAGTCATGGCATGACATCAGAAAAGTGTGCACTCCCTGGACAATGGAAATACAAATTGTTCTAAGGGAAGGGCTGGGGTTGATCTCTTGTGGAGATTGCTTCTCATTACTGAATAAATGGTCAACAAATGTCATTTAAGTAAAACAATTTAAAGTATTTAAAGTATTTCAAAAGCAGCTGTGTTTTGTGGATCCAGGATAAGATTGTTTCACCCTTTGTTGAGGTCTCCAGATTAGGTCGAGTAATTAAAACAAAAGTTAGTTATAATTAAATATATAATCAAATATATTGTTGTATAACCCACAATGAAAATGCATTATATTTTATGTTTTCTTATAATCATAGTATAAACCACACAAAGTGGTTTGTTAAGTTCAGTTTATAAACATAGTATAGTTTATGAGTGTCACCTTACATAGAACTTAAAGCTCATGAAATGTTGGTATTTCTCTATAACATTCATTATTCAATCGTGACAAACCAAGGCACAAAAGTTTTTGTTCAGAATAAAAGTTTTTATTTAGCAGACTAGCAACTTTTGTGTTTAACCCTTTAACTTTCTTCCCATTTGGTTTAAGCTCTTGCTGTATTTGGATTTGTCAACATGACATCATCTTGTTTCAACAGATCCATGTCAATTATCAAACCAGTGAGAATAGCACAGACAAAAATAAAAAAGGCAGAAATAACTCTTGGTAGGGATGGTCTCTTAGTCGAAAAATTGCTCCATCTGCAATTGACTTATTACTCTTACTTAAAGGCTGGGTAGGTACTTTTGAAGAAACCAGCTCGAGTGCGCTAGAATTTGAAAATACACAACTGGAAAAAATCTGCCACTTCCTTACAAAGCCCCTCCTCCAACACACACAAACGTGCACATGACCAATGAGGGCACGAGATAAGTTTGTGCACAGATGGAAGGCTGACAGGCAGGTGAGCCATCCAGTTACTTTAGCCGGGCCGGCTAAAATGATTGGTCATGCTTTTTACAGCGCCACGGCTTACATAGATGACATCTTTCTATTTATTTATTGTCAAAGCATTCAATGTATTCATTGCTATCGGGATGTTAAGAGCATTCCATGGAATATAACAAAAAGTGTTTCTGAAATAAATTACATATCCCACCTTTAATAATTTTTAAATGACAAATAAAGAGCTCATAAAACATTCCTAACTAGCTTAATAGCTTTTCTGGAATTTTCTACCATATCTTTTGGAGTAGTTCAGTGTATTAACCTCTTTCTGGTGCCGTCATAATATTGTTCACAAATGAACCCCGATGCTAGTAAAGAGTTAAAGTTTTGTATTTGCATATGCAGATAATAAACTGTCACTGAACATACCAAAAGGAAAACAAAGGGGTGTGGGACCACAGGCAGTGTTGAGTGCACTGGAGCAGTCCGACTTTTAAATCTCAGCAGTAATATTTGAAGCAAAAGCAACACATTTAAAGCCCCACAGACAGACTCCCGCTCACACCTATACATCAGCAGTGTTTGTTTTCCATTCCTTTAGGATGTCAGTAGACATGGCAGCAGAGAAAAAAAACACCAGAGCTATGTAGGAAATAGCTTCAAAAATAAATCTCTTTAGTTGTATTATTATTTGACATGGCAGTGCAAGTCATATCAATATCATAAGCGAGATCTAGTGCAGGAACTGGATAAGGTGCTAAAACTGGCACCAGTGCACAAATTCAAGGATTCCTAAATGTTGACTCAACAATTTAAATATATGAATGCCTTGAGCTTGGTTGAGCTCACTCCACTGACAATTTTGCATTTTATAAACTGCAAGGTGTGTTGACCTACATTTTACAATGTTAGTTTTACAACAGTACATTGGGCGTTTCATGGCTCAAGGTGTATTGCTTACCAAATATTTCACCGCATGTTGTACCTGGCGGAGTGTCTAAAAATCAATCAGACAAGCTACAGTTTGATTAAATTAAATTAGAAACACCTTGGAGAACAGTAATAAAAATAGGCGTTTATGAGCTGTGTTAAATAATGTAGAAATAGTTTCTTGACAGCACTGGATTGTTGTTCATACAACATCCTTCATTTTCTACAGCTCTATTGACAATAACCCACACAAACGAGAAACTGGCTGATGTATTGCTTTTAGAAGTGCAGTTATTTTTAATGGCCTGTTTGATAGATGGCCCAGTTCTTTTCGAGTGCTTTCCCACAAAGCTGCAGGGTGGAGAAGACGAGGCATTGCGTAGGAAGAAAACTAGGAAGGAGGGAGTCAAAGGAGGAAGCAAAAATGAAGGATATTCGAGGAAGCAGAAATGGAAATGTATCTGTAAGAAGCCATGGAAGGATGGAGAAGAGAGCTTCATTTATAAATGCATCAAGTCAATCGCAGCATGGGGGCTCGCTGCGTCTTACCACTGGGAGACTCCCAGCTAAGAGAGGGTACAATCCAAAGGCAGAGGGGGGCAATCCAGGGGGGTAAATGGGAAGAACCAAGTCCTCTCCAAACCCTGATTCCAAGAAAAACACAAATTGGTCATTCATTTTCCTCCTCTTCTGCCTCCCCTGACGCTTTGGCCCTCACTCAATCACCTAGGGAAATTATCAGTGACTGCTGTTTAAGTGAAGGCAGAGGCAAGTCCAATTTAGTACTCATGCTGCTATGGAAAATGCATATCCACCCTATAGGATGAAATAGTTTCTATGGCAGATAGAGAGAAAAACCCCAGTAGAATGATCATGTTGATTCTTTATTACTGCTCGCTATCACTAAAAATAACTTTTTTCGGGTCTCTAAAAATATATGATTTGAAAAACTGTACTTTTAATATAATGTGACCCCAAACAAATAAATAATTAAATAAAAAAATAAGTATTTTAAATTGAGCCTGATTTTAAAAAAATACAGAAATTACTACAGAAGATATAACCGACCTTATGATTCAAGATTACCTTAGATAAGTTTGTTTGTTTTCCACTAAAATAGTTGTTTGCAAAAGAATGTGTGTGAACATGTATATGAGGTTAAGTGATTCCAGTATGTTTAAGTGGAGTTTTAAACATATTTTATGATATTTAGACAATATTGTGAATTTAAGCTATTTAATGCATTGTAATCATTGTTTTATATCGTCCCATGCCTAATCCACCCAACGTTTTATTCCCTGTATCATCCATATCTTGTTCCTCTAAATGACGCCTGATGGAGTTCATGGTATAGGAATACGGGCTAAGATGACACTTGTGTTAAACTTCTTGTCAAGTTTACGAGAACCTCAGCTATTCACATGTACATTTAGTGGCAGACCACATTGTATAGATAGCAATCTGTATTAAGCTCACTGTTAAGTCCACATGAACACGGACATATTTGATGAGTTAGATAATTTTCCTAGACCAAATCCTCATTTTCCCTAAGTAAGCTACTCATCCATATTTTTCCACATTAGCATCCATTCATGATTATGAATGAAAGCTTGTCAAATAAATTCCATATCGCTCCATTTTCCACGCTGATTGCTTCTACTGATGCATTCCAGACGAGCACATGTCATGTCTACCTAATCCCATAGTCTCCATTACAGAGTCATAGTTTAATGATTCCACTATCTCCACAAATTAGGCCACTGCTGGTTTTTCCCTATATGACACACTATACATGTACACACACACACACACACACACACACACACACACACACACACACACACACACACACACACACACACACACACACACACACACACACACACACACACACACACACACACACACACACACACACACACACACACACACACACGAGCTCAAAAGCAAACAAACTTGCACACGCAGTCTTGCACACATTTTCGGTTCATGCACGGTTCCACTCTTTAGAACTCCTTTCCAAGCCGTTTAATGCATGCAGGACTTTTAGTAGCCAGTTATGTATGTACTATACAGTAATGTATAGCCTATAATGTCAGCCACATATGACACACATTTCATTGGGTGATTTACTAGCTAACAGTTTCTGCTGAAACCCATCCAGCATTACAGAATGAATGAATTGAAATCTAAACATAAATCAGTTCCTGGGGTCATTCTGTAAGGCAAGACTCTAGTTTTGGGAATTTGGACTGTGGACGCTCACACACACACAAAAATACACACTTGTGCGTCTAGGGATGGATGTGTTGTAGAGAAGACACGTCTGGCCAGATATATTGTGGCTTTTATTGCTGTTGGCTTGTGTTCCACTTAACGCCCTTAACTTTTACACACACAGTATATCAGTCACCTGCCCTTCAGCTCACTGCTAATCCAGTGAGCCAATGGGTCACTTTGGAAGCCCCCACTGTCTGCAGGCAGAGCCAATGTGCTGGATCACATCTACAGCACCAATAAATCACAAAAACCTCTTCAACTGTTGTAGGCTTACCTCTATGTGAAGACTGCACATGCAAACACTATGCTGTACAATATGATAAACACCATAACACCTACATCGTGTGCATACACCACATAGAGTTTGATATTTTGTAATCATAGTTTACAGGACTGCAACGAATTATTTCAATATGAATAGTTTTTTTCAATAGATATCAAGATTTTGGTTGTTTATTTCTGACAAAATCAAAAATTCATAATATTACGTTTTCCCTTTTCCCTAAAGTTAATTGATTCTCAAAATGTATGGGAAAAAACGAATGATTTTATCCATAAAATATTTCTCAAACCTTAAAATTAAATCCTAAAAGTTGTACAAGAAATCTGCAGGAACAAACCAATTTAAAATTAGAAAAATCTGGATAGGTACCAATTTTCTGTAGTCGCTAAACAGTAACTAATTATAAGGGAGTTACCTATTGACATATGTATAGACCTTTTGCACTACTTTTTATTTTGTGTTTTGTATTTTTGTATGTTATGTTGCATTGTTGGAGGAGCTCAGATCAGAATAATTGTATTGCCATTTCTACACTAACTTTGTGCATATGACAATAAAAGCTCTGAATCTTGAATGTTTGAAAAGTATAGTTATACTGTAAAAGATATAACAGACTTTTGGGCTAGTCCCAATTACGTAATGAGGTTTGATACCCGCCCAACATAAAACCATGCATTCGTGGTGTGGACACTATATATAAAAATACACATAACATACACAACACCATCAGTGTTGAAAGTGTGCCGGTCCTACCCGGTCCTTAGTACCGGTAAGAGATTTCCAGGCGGTCCGGAGGACCGGGAAGAATTGATAGCTCCACCCGTGGAATTTATACTACGAAGGGCAGATATTTTGGTTTGGATTACTGGTCTGGTCGCGTGTGTGTGTGTGTGTGTGTGTGTGTGTGTGTGTGTGTGTGTGTGTGTGTGTGTGTGTGTGTGTGTGTGTGTGTGTGTGTGTGTGTGTGTGTATTTGTGCGTATTGGTGCGTATTGTGTTTGTGTCCCGGGGAAAACACTAACGAGAAACACCGGCTGCTGTTATGCCTGCTGTGACCTCAAGTTACTCCGTTCTTCGCTTGTAATTATGCCGTTACAAGCTTCTAAGTTGTATTTATCATCTGAATTTGCCGAAACAAGTTTCATATTCTGAAAGCCAAGACTTTGTTTATTAAACAAAACACCCGAACCCCGAAAAACAATTTTTTTACGCAAATCCACGTTTATTTTGAAATGAGCCGTTGCGACTTCCGACTGATTTCGATAGAGCGGGTCACATATTAGCTTTTTCCCACTTGATCAGAATAGCGGGAGGAGAAAAGAATGGAGTGACTGAATGACAGCTAGAAAATTAGGCTACGTGGTAATTAAAGCAAAAATGCAAACGACGACTCTTTAGATGTTTAAGAGAAAGGAGAGAGATGAAGAAACTCAGAATGTGCTTAAAATTTGAAAAACAACGCCCACAGATGACACAGGTGATGATGCTTATTTAGCCCAGAGAATGGACATGAACATGGCCATGATGAATATAATAAGTTAGCTAACTAGCAAACTGTATATCTCTATATGGGGTGCCCAACCAGTCGATCCCCAGTCGATCTCGAGATGTCTAAAAGTAGAACAACAATATTCAGTTTTATCGTTAATGTCCTACAACAGGGGTGGCCAAACTTTTTGGTTCAGGGGCCACAATGATGTATCAATGTGACAGCCGGGCCGGGGGGCATTGTTTGGTTCCGTCTTGATTCATGTCGGGCTGAGGGTTGTTTTAATCTCATTCTCCCGCGTGCGGGGTGACGTCCACGCGCAGCTGCGACGACCAGGGAGGAAGGGACTTTTCGCGGCGCGCGCGGCGTGTGGACAGTGGGGGATAACATAATTAAAAATTGGATCGTTGTATTTTAGACTTTAAGGCTTTTTAAGATCAGCGCGGGAACCCTGGCTCATTTATACCAATATTGGACGGGCCACATTAAACACATCAACGGGGCGCATGTGGCCCGCGGGCCGTAGTTTGGCCACCTCCAGGCCCGGTTCTACGGGGGTGCATAAGGGTCCCAGTTGAATGTTAAGCACCCTCACTTGAAAAAGAGAAGGGAGTGAAAAATATTACATATACAATAACAATAATAATAATAATAATAATAGTAGTAGTAGTAATATGAAGAAGAAGAAGAAGAATATAGTTGAAAATAAAATAAACTGTAATTGTGTTCAAATATTGTGGTCAAATAACTATAGTTAATAACCCCCCCCCCGTCAACGATCGCCGCCGTCTTGGTTCAAAAAAGGTTGGGCACCCCTGATCTATATAGTCAATGGCTATTTTACTCAGAACACAACATGTACACAGCATACTATTTTAACATTAAATATTTAGCTTTGATATCTTCTATTTTAATCTGCACATTGTGGCATACATTTTATTTTATTAGTATTTTAATTTATGTCACCAATATTCTGAAAATTCAAAGAAAGACAGAGACTTGTACATTTTTGACTGTCTGCTGAATTTAGTTATACATCTTTATTCTAATTTATAACAGTTGAGGCCCAGAGGGAGGAAGAGGAGACTCAGCCAGAAGAAGTGGCAGCAGGTCCCTCAGAAGCCACCATAGGTGATGCTAGCCCTACTGCATACCCTTCTATATGGAAAGAAGAACAATATGAACAGTTCAAACAGAAAAATGAATGGATGTATGCTCACAATGGAAGGCTAGGCTGTACCCCATGCCATGATGTGAAGGATCTGGGTGTCATGGCCTCCCGTGGTGTTAATATTGCTATTCAGTGGGCTGATGGAAAGATAATCCCAGCTGGTCCATCAAGGGATGTCCAGCTTTCATCACTGCGCAAAAAAATCCGTGAACACAAGAACTCTGCAGCACATAATGAAGCAGTCAAGATTATTCAGACAGCAAATAAAGATATTCTTCTGAACATGAACGCGAGTAGTCAGGAGTCTGTGTTTGAGTCTACTGCCAAGGTATTCATGACAACCTATTATGTGGCCAAGAACAACAAGCCTTTCACAGACTTTGAGATTCTGATTGACCTGCAGCATGCAAATTCTGCTGATTTGGGGCGTGTTTTGCATAGCAAAACTGTCTGTTGACATAATTGAGCATGTGTCATCACAGATGAAAAAGGAACTTCTAAAAAAGATAATAGAGACCAAAAGCAAAATCACAGTATTGGCTGATGAGTCAACCAGTGTTGGGCACAAATCAACACTAATTGTGTTCCTGAAGGCTAGTGTTGATGGAGACATGGAGCCCATTGCCTTTCCGTTGTACCTGGTTGAGCTGGATAGTATGTCTGCTCCTCATATCAAGGAACAGATTATGGGTTGCTTGCTTAAAAATGGCTTTACTGTTGAGTTGCTGAGAGAAATCCTCATTGGATTTTGCAGTGATGGGGCCAGTGTCATGCTGGGAGTGAAGTCAGGTGTTGGGAAGTTGCTCCAGGATGACTTCCCAGGCATCATACTATGGCACTGCCTTAATCACAGACTGGAGCTTGCTGTTGACCAGGCACTGGATGTGACAGGGGGAACAAAGGACTTCCAGGCATTCATGGACAGCCTATATTCATTATATAGCCAGTCACCAAAAAACATGCGGCAGCTGAGTGAATTTGCTCACAACCTGGACATCGCCCTCAGGAGGATTGGAAAAGTGTTCAGTGTTCGCTGGGTAGCTTCTTCATGGAGGGCAGTCTCTGCAGTTTGGTAGTCTTATCCAGTCTTGGCACAACATTTCCGTGAGGCATCAGAGGATGATAAAAGGGACAGCAGAGAGAGGGCCAAATTCAAAGGTCTGCTTTCTAAGTTGTGCTGCATCAACTTCCTGAAAAGTCTTGCACTGATGGCAGATGTTCTGACTGAACTTAAGAACTTGTCAGAAATTCTTCAGAACAGGAAGACCACACTCCCAAAGGCCCATGACATCATGACGACGTATGTCAAACGCATAGAAAGTTTCAATCGCTACCCAGGACAACATGCAGTTGATGCCAGTCAGGCAGAGGAAGTGATGGAATTCAAGGGAGAGGATTTAAGAGTTGGCAGGTCTCCCATCATTGACTCTGCTCAGTTCATCCAAGCAGTGGCAGACAATATGAAAGAAAGACTCTTCACAACCACAGCAAACAGAGCACAGGCCAGTGTTGCAGCCAACCGAAAAGAGGCTTATAACAGCCTTATCAATCAAATGGCAGTCCTCAACCCTGACAACTGGGACCATGACAATCCTCGATTTGGAGATAATGAGGTGAGGGCTTTGTGTGATGTCCTACATGTGAACCAACAATAGGCCCATCTTGGATTCACAGAATACAAGGCCAGTGGAGGAAGAAACATTCCCAACAAAATGAAGAAGTTGCTCATGGCAGTGGCACTGTCTCCAAGCAATGCTGACTGTGAACGGGGGTTCAGCACAATGAATAACATCATAACTGAGTATAGGAGCAAACTTACAACAACAAATGCAGCAAATCTCCTCTTCATCAGCTCTGTGGGACCACCATGCAGACAGTGGGATCCACTGCCTTATGTGAAGACCTGGCTGGGCAAAGGAAGAAGAGCAGCCCACTCAACAAGCTGCATGGCTCGCCGGTACACAGAAGAGGAGAGCTACTTCAGCCCTCTGTGGAAAATGTGGAAAAGTGTGTAGTTTACCTCCCTCAACATGCCTTGCTAATGGTCTGTTAAGTTTTGACACAAGTTGTATGCACAATTGAAAATAAATAATTGACTATACATATTGTCAAGTGTTTCTAATTTCTACCCCATAAAGACATTACAAATTTGAAGTTTGTGTTCAGGGATGCATGAAGCTGGGGGCGGGAGGAGAACAATATGAACCAATGAAGGTCGGGGTAGCATTATAGTACCTGCAAGAAATTCAAACCACTTTCACCCCTGAACACCATACTATTAGATGTTTAAGGTCTAGAGATGTTAAGATTCACCGATTCGCATCGGTGCACCGGCATAAACGTTCAAGATGCGAGTGCACCGGTTGAAAGAGTGCACATCGGCTACAGTTTGGGTTGAACCGGGTTGAACTCGCGATGCATCGATTGCCTAGCGTCTTTGCATCGGTAAAAAAACGATTCATTCATATAAAATCCCCTCATCTTGTCAACGCTCAGCAGAGACGATATTTGATATTTGCTTCGCCACTACGGAGGCCGAGAGTCTCAGTTATCGACACACACGGAGGTTGAGGAGAAAGAGAAACACGGCGCACCGAAAAATACCTACAAATCAAACGTTTGGCAACACTTCGGATTGTTCAAGAAAGACGGTGTAATAGTCATTTATGCTATATAGTTGACCGCAGGTCATGGAGAGTAATAAGGTATCCGTAGACCTTTGTATGAGGTATCTTTATTACTTAACAGGTCTACAGCCATGATACATAGATCCGTCCTAGATGCGGACTTGCATACACACAGTATCACTCCGCAGCCGCACCCCATTAGTAACGTCCTGATGGTATATGTGCGCGGCACTATTACTACAGACGGTCAACTTGAAAAATCACTCGCAAATTGTTAACGATGCCGAGCCGCTTTAAAGTACACAAGTAGTACGAGGAACTTAGCGACGCACATAAAGAGGCGACGTGGGGTCTGCGGCTGAAAAGAGAAACCTGAAAGTGAGACATATGAGTTAAATCACTCAGTGAGGTGTTCTGTCAGAGAGAGGTGTTTAGCTTACAGCAGCCTGTGACGGCCAATAATAATTTCAATGTCTTCCTTACTGTAAGCAGTTATGAAATACCTGTTTGTGAAAGGTTATTTGTTTTCTTTATTGTTCAGATAGAAACCACTGCTTTCTGCTCACTGTGTAGCCTCT
Source organism: Notothenia rossii (assembly GCF_949606895.1). Lineage (NCBI taxonomy): Eukaryota > Metazoa > Chordata > Actinopteri > Perciformes > Nototheniidae > Notothenia > Notothenia rossii. Next base: position 21,115,052 of record NC_136903.1, read on the forward strand.
GAGTGTTAAGCACATCAGGCTGGCAGCTGTATGGGCATTGCTCTATGGTAGCTGTTATTTGCACATTGTTAATCATGAGCAATGCATCCTTACATTGTTTAACTGTGAGGTGTTATTGTACTCTGGAGAGCTTTTAAAGGTAAAAAAATAAACGTCTTGATGGGATGTGCAGTACCAAATATGTAAAGCACTTTTTTGTTAATGTATGATTTGCTGCATATAAGGAATAAAACAAAAATCCTCTGTCGTACCATTTTGAAGTATCATTATTTTTGCATCGTGTTGAATCGCATCGTATCGCCCCGAATCGCATAATGTTGAATCAAATCGTATCGAACTGTATCGCAACAGGGGTGAATCGTATCGTATCGCATCGCCTGGTGTTTCAAATGTATCGTTAATGTATCGTATCGTGGCAACGTATCGAGATGCGCATCGCATCGGCCTCAGTGATGGAGATGCACATCCCTATTAAGGTCCCTTCATCCATTGCATTATTTAAAACGTATGTAAGCTCTCCATGCATGAGGTAACTAATTTGTTTTCACATTAAACTCAACACTAATTAATGTATGTGGCCCAAGCGGGGACTGCAGCAGTAGTGACTGCTCTGAATGCTTGGTGGCACATCCAGAGGAACAGCAGCTGATCCGAGGTGAGGCCGGACTCCTCCAGCTGAGCAAACAGATGAGGCTGCAGTGCAGACTCATCCAATAAGGCTGAGCTCTGAGCTAACACATGGGCTGATCCAGTCCGGGAGGGCAGGGGCTGGCAAGTTGTCTCCAAAAGCACAATCCTGATGAAGGTTTGCAGGTACTACAACACCCAAAAGGAAAACACTAATGAATGTCGAAAAATCACAGTGCACGGAAAAGGTCTGGAGAAATGTTTGAAGCCACCCATTTTCCAAGAGTTAGGAATGTTGTAATTAAATAAACCGGTTCTTTTTACATGGCTTTTTCTCTATTGAACAACATGTTCTTTTGTATTCTCCTGACTTATTAAAATGTACTATTGTTGCACAAACTCTGCTTTGGAAGGGCCACATAAATAGATGTGATGGAATTTAAGAAAATGAGAACTATGCCATTGTGCACACACCATTTCTTCCAGGAAAAGACTCTACAAATGCAAAAATGTCCATCTGAATAGTAGTAAGTATACCCAGGATAGTAGAAGAAAAACCTAAATACCATGGGGTTAGCACTACATCTCCACACATCATGCATAATGGCAAAAACTCCCGGATGGGCCAACATCTTATTAGGACCAGCTTGTCTCTTCTGGCATAACACGCTGTCAGATTGACGCCTTAGGTTGGACCGTCCTTCTGTAGCTGCAAGGCATGGCTGGTTAGTTATTAAAAACATCTCATCTTCCAGCTGTAATTTAACCCATGGCTGCACACAAGACTCCCAAAATATGCTCATACACTGATCTGTGACACGGGTCTTATATAAGACGGTCTAGTTCTGTCAACCATACAGCTTCTCTGAACTCGGGACAATTGCCAGGCGATCATCAGGGTGACTCGGAGACCATTTGGGCTGTCAGCGACCAACGTCTGCCAGCATGTGTGCATCAGCTGTCCCATACTCAATGCTAGTGCAGCGATCTCACTTAGCATGTGGAAACATCTCAACCAAATGGCAGAATATTTTCCTTGTTTAATGAGAAATAAACCCTCAAGGCTGAATAGGAAACTAAATGACTTGCAGTGTGGGCAGCCTTGATGGTAAAGTGAAAACAGCTGAGCATTGATATAGTGCAATCATCACCAGGGCTGGAAAATAAAACTGCAACAATAATTGTATTAACTTAACTGTTGTGTGGACTACTGTGTAATATCTGTATAGTCTATAAAGTCTGTCTTTAATATTAAATCCCACTGTGTACACAAATTATTATCTTAACCCTTGTTCATATCATACTTACATATTAAGTACTTACATATGAAGTAAGATATCATCTTACTTATCATACATACAGTGATTGCAACATCACAGTTTCTATCCCACACCTGTGGGGGATTAAATGCACAAGTCCCGACAAAGAAGTGCACTAAGTTGTTTTGAATGAGAGCATCAATTAAACACCTAAAATACCCATTATTTATTTTTAACAGACAGGTCCTGGTAGCTTAATGAGTATAACAGCTTTCGCTGCTGGCTTGATTTCCTCGGAGGACTTAAGCTGTACGTGTGCAGTCAGAAACACCTCATTAAAAGGTTAAAAGTGGATACGTTATTAATAAATGAATGTCCTAGGAGCAGAGAACAAGCTGTACACATTACAGTAACAGCTAAACCCCTCTTTACAGGTCACTTCTGCTGTCATCTGCATTGTAAGGAAATATTAAGTCCCATAAGATATATCAGATCTCCTTGGTAGCAAATAAACAATAACATGCAGAGGCAAAAATCTCTGGCATCTGCTTTTCAAAAGGGCCATAAGGGAGTCTCGGCTTTCTCTTGGTTACATAAACAATGGGGCTTTAAAGTCCAAATGCCTTTAACAGCAGAGCTACTGCCTGGCCTCTAAGATCATTTCCTCCACTCACTCTTCGCACAAACTTGCCCTACAGGCCATGCTGGCTTAGTAAAGATGTGTCCTAAAATGACCAAGAAATTCTAAAAAGGTTGTAAGTATAAACATTTTCATCATCAACTGAGAAAAACGTGGATGATATGAAATAAACGCATCACCTTATCGAGGTCTAATAAGGTTGCACAACAGACTCAATTACAGAGGAGGAAAATGAAGGTTACAAACAGAATGAACGTTGACAGAAAAAGTTAAATAAAGGATTTACGAGGGAATGAAATATAAAAGAAATAAAGAGTGTGTGAAAGAAAGGACAATGTCATTCTCTTTTGAAAGTTGCCAGCCGGAGAAAAGACAACACTAGATCTTGTTAAATTTGTTTACATCTTTCAAGCGACTCATTGTTTTTAACAAGGCCAAGAACTTCTCAAAAGCAGAAAAATGAGTTTTTGTGTGTTTTGTGAGCATTTCAACTTTGAGCCAGCCAGCTTTAATTGAAGTGGTTATGTGTGTGTATGTGTATGTGTATGTGTGTGTGTGTGTGTGTGTGTGTGTGTGTGTGTGTGTGTGTGTGTGTGTGTGTGTGTGTGTGTGTGTGTGTGTGTGTGTGTGTGTGTGTGTGTGTGTGTGTGTGTGTGTGTGTGTGTGTGTGTGTGTGTGTGTGTGTGTGTGTGTGTGTGTGTGTGTGTGTGCATGCGAGTGTTTACACAGCTGGAAGTAGAGAGCAGAATCACTTGTACTGGCGGGGGTTCCTGGGGTGTCTGCTGTGATCCCATTAAAAATGCAGACAGGCTCTGGCACCCTCTCCAGAAAACAAGAGGACTTCACTTACCAAAATATCCCTGCATTAAAGCTCAAAAAGCAGGCCAAATCCCGGCAAACCCCTGTTGAATTTACTCTGGAGGGGGGAATGGTTCCCTCTAAGAACTCCTCCTGATAGCTGATTGCTCTGGCAGGGCTCAGGTGGATGTGCTGAGTGGCCTGCAGCCCAGTTTCCACTCCATTCAAGTTTCCACTCAGACCCAGACTTGCCTCCACACCTCACTCTCGCCTCTCCTGCTCCCACTCCAACATGCCTCTTCACATCCTCCTCCACAGGCCGAAAGCCAAACACACTCACGCCAGATTTATTGAAACCTGCATATCAGTAGGTGTTTAAGTATCTATCTATTCGTCTAACTGTCTTTACTGCTCTCTCTCCCTCCTCACTCTTGTCCGCCCTTTTGTTTTACCATAGTAACCATACAAATTGTACTGTAAACACTCCTGGAGCTTCCTTGTTGACCTTATGCGGCTTTCACACCAGCGCTTTTCCCGTTGTGGCTCCGTGCTAGAGCTTTTCTGGTTCAGCTCCGGTTTCCCCTTTTCTGGTCCCACTTTGTTCACACCAGAGCTAGGGTGGTACTGCGTTATTGCCTCATCGTTTGCGTCATGACGTAACAGTTTACGTGCCTGCTTCATAAAAGCCAAACCGCGCGGAAATCCCTCACATCGAAAAATGTGTCTGTCTAGCTGCTAGACCGACAATTTTTTGGAGCTGGAAACAAACCGGATTCCGGAGCTAAGAGGCGGCGCCGCTGCGGTGTGAAGAGGAAAAACAGACACTTTTCAGGCTCTAGCTCCGAGCCGGCCCTGAAAGCGCGTTGGTGTGAAAGGGGCATCAGAGGAGATATCACGCTGTGCAAAGTTGTGATGGGGATTAACCCCAAACTCCATCTCACGAATATCTCTTCTAATACCTCATTCACACCAACGCAACTCCGGTTCAAGCTCCGTGCTAGAGCTTTTCAGGTTCAGAACCGGTTCTTCCGTTTATCTCCGGCTCTTTTAACACTGCCCAAAGTCCGACTGGTGCTGCGTCATTGCGTCATCGTTTGCGTCATGACGTAACCGTATGCGTGCCTGCTTCATAAAGCCAAACCGCGCAGAAACCCCTCACAGCTGACACCGACAACAACAACAATGGCCGATTGTGCTCCCGGTGCTTTTCAAGCTCCAGCTCCGAACCGGCCCCAAAACACAGTTGGTGTGAATGAGGTATATGTCATGCTCTTGAGTTACAGGTAAAAGGATATTGTGGCAAGGTCCTGTATTACATGTCAATCCCCAGCCAGCCTCAGAAGCGTCACGTTTGGCCTCCCTGCATTCATGCCTGTTTCCAGGAAAAACCTATGGGAAAAACGTATCGGACACGCTGTGATACTGAGTGCCTGGGATTGACAAGCCTCCCGGGTTCACTCACTTCTCTAAACAAGGCCTGTGCGCATTACACACACGCTTAGACAAGCTTGCTCCCGGTCGCAATGTACACACAAGCACACATCCTCAGAAAAATCAATAGAGCAAAAATATACACAAGCGTACGCCTTTCACAGAATAAGCCCAGGCCTGCTGCTCACTAATCTGCTGGTCACTGTCATATACAGTCTATAGAAATAACACAGAATAAATGTGAAGGGGAAGTCGGCAATCCGCACAGTGAAGTAGCATGCCATGCTCAACAGTAATATTTGGTCAAAGCAGCAGAAAAATAGACTAAGCCTCTGTTTCATTAGCCTGCTGTCCCAGCCCCGCTCTGTTTACAGGCCTGATTGAACCGCAGTGAAAGCAGATCACTGGCTGCTCACTTATCGTTTGTGCACCGTCCAGACCAATAAAAGTAATATCCATACATAAACAAGCTGCCAGACCCTGCAGGGAAAAACTAGTGGCGTGGCCCCAGCGAGTGAAGCACTCTTGCATGTGATTAAAGCAAAGACCAAGCAATTAAAATCACAGCATTGGATTCACACACTGTGGGAGGTGGGGAGCATTGTGGATTAAAATGATAACCACACTCTAACCACAACCAGAGCCACAGACAGGGAGAGAGAGGGTGAGAGGGTGTGCGCGTGTGTGTGTGTGTGTGTGTGTGTGTGCGCGCGTGCACGCGTGCGTGTGTGTGTGTGCGTGCGTGCGTGCGTGCGTGTGTGTGTGTGTGCGTGTGTGTGCGTGTGTGCGTGTGTGTGTGTGTGTGTGTGTGTGTGTGTGTGCGTAAGGCTATGTCTGCATGCTGTGTTTATGACATGTAATATTTGAAAGAAAATATAGACAACATTTTGGAGGGGAAAATGAATTCCTTACCTGTGTGGCCTTTGGACAGAACAGCTGAGGAGAGAGTCAAACTGGGGCTGGGGGACACAAAATGGAAAATGTGTTATGCAGCTGTTACCAGGCGCTGCCATTAAACTCAGTTCATCCTCAGGTCATTTACACAAATCTAAAGTAACAATTTCATCAGCTTAAAATAAAATAAGATTCACCTCGTCCATTAGTAATGAAAAAGCAAAATGGGCTTTTATTGCACTTAGCAGATGACGTACGCTGTGAGATCCAAAGACTTCACTTACAATGATAAAACCTCAATCCTCCTGAGCTGGTCTTTGTGCCCAAATTCTCTCCTATCTCTCAAACTACTCCTTAATGTGTAGAGGTTGGAATCTTTAGCAGTCATAAACATATGACTGGTTTTGCAACAGAGATGAACATGTTTAAAAGTGACATATTAATGTGGAAACTGTGATGATTTAGGAGGAGACTAAGCAATAACAGATATCATAAAACAATCGGGTAGATCTCTTGTTCGTATGGGCCAATTTGCTTTGCAGCCAGTAGACGTAGAAACACTCAACAAACAAATTTAACAGCATCAACTAATTCTAGAAGTTAAAAACACGTTTTGGTTTGTAATTCAAACGTAACAAAAACTGGGTAGGTGCCGGGCGTTGCACAAAGCATTATGGAAAACAATATCTCAATTATAATCAAAGCCTTGTTAGTGGTGCAATTTTGCCTCAGAATGTAAAATAATATCCTGTTAATGTGAGGCAGGGAGTTCTTCAAAAGTTGTGAAGATTAGGAAAAATAGCATATGCAAAAATATGCCTTAAGAAGACAGTAACAATAAAAGAAAGCTAACAATACATTCGGATCAGTAAACTAATTTAGAAAAAGTCACAAAAGATAAAACATGCAGACACATTTATTTCAAATTACTGCTTCAGAAATTAACTCGCTGCCTGCCGGAGATGGAAGCATCTCTTTGGGTTCTGGATTCAATTAATGCCTCGTTTATTTTTTAATATTAGAAATCTTGCATTTTGTATCAATTTCTACCAGCTTGCAGTCCAAAGCTTTTGCTGGCATGTTGCAGCATATCTTTCAACTCCTGTGGAACAAATCTGTAAAACAAAAGGCCTCTGCCAGACTCGTTGCTTGTTGGTGCGTGTATGGTAAGCTTAAAAAATGGCTAACTACATTGCATCATGACACCACATTAAAAGGTGCCTTTCACACCCTTTGGAAATAAATAATTTTAAAAATACGTTATTGCTGCCAACAGCTGATTCATGGGACCTCTGTTTCACAATACAAAATATTTGAATGACTCCAATCATGAGCTGCAACAGACCTGCTATGCAACAGGCTGGCAGTTACACAATTCACAGCCATAGTGAATGAGGGCCTCATTAATTGGGCCATACTTCCAAATCATCTATTTTAAAGTTACCTTATTTCGCTTCAGGGTGTTTTCCCTTTCCTGTAGTTTGTTATAAAGTGTTTGTGCATGTAAACGGTCTGCATTGGCTGAAATCCCAAAGGTCCCTCCAGAGGGAGTTTTTCCCCCACACACTCCCCCCCCCCCCCCCATGCCCGAAAGACCTCGATTGAACTCCTTTGTTTACTTATTTAACATAGTGACGTCATTATGCACACGTGCGCTTCTATTACTACGGCTGGCGCTCAAACACTTTGTACTTGATAGTTTAATCAGGGATGGGATATCTCTGAGTGGTTGACAAATCAAAGAAGAGCCGGCCATCTAACCAATCAGAGAACACTTGACTCTGGTTTCAAACAGAGGGTGAAAAGAGGTGTAGCACAGGGCTTTTGATGATAAAGACATGTGCTCCACCTGTACACATTCCATTCACATCCACATCTCAACAAGATCTATGGTTAACGCCGGCAGCAGTACACTGAACTGTAGAGAGGGTAAACAGCATGACACGTGTCTGAACTTACACACTGGGAAATATCCCAACACCACAATGAGCACACCCGTACGTACACTGCACAGATGTGTATAAAGGATACAGACATGCTGTATGGATTCTGTGTTGCAGTCCTGTTTTGATAGGCAATGATTTGAGTGTTGGAGACGAGGATGTGTGTGAAAAATTGGGACGGCTCAGAAGCCGCTGTGCATGAAGAGTTGGAACGCACACATGGAACACGTAATTGAATGAAATACGGTCTCTCGCTGGATCAAGACAGCTTTCTGGCTCGGTATTAAAAGCATGAGGTTGCTTCAGGATTTTTTTCAGCCTTCATTGTGTTTGTAGCATTCTTTTTTTTTTGGTTAACCCCTTAGCGTCCTCACACTACATTATCACTGTGCCAAAGTATGGATAGTGTCATGAACCTGTGTTCTTCAATAGTTTACAAAAAGTATGAATCAGATCTTATAAAGAGTGGAAAAGACCTGTTTCCAGGAGTAAGACAGACAGAGGGATTGGCAGAGAGGTACAGTAGGCCGTGCTGCTGCTGCTGCTGCTTTTCTTTCCAGAGTTTAAAGTCTCTTGCCAAGATGGACCAGCGCTGTGCTTCTAGTTTCAGAATTGTTTCACAATCACACACACACATACATACATAATCACAAAGTATCTACTCTAAACCAACACACAGGCACTTTCACTGCCGTTTCACACTTGCACAAACTGAAGGCAGCCATGAGGAATTAGTCAGTGGCATGCTGATAAGTATCATAACAAGAGGTGCAGCAGTTATATGCACACAAACACAAAGAAATAGTAATGTGAACGCCAGAAAAGGGCTGACATAGTCTCAGTGATTTAGGGTCCATGGCCACAAAGAAAGAAACCATTTGTGTCAACAAGCTCTTAGTTTTTCTTGCTTTTTTAGAGCTGGCTGCCACAATCAACAGTACATTTCTTATTCTACCGACTCCCTGGGAAACGTTTAATTATCTCAGCCTATTCTCTTAGTTGTGTGGGAATAGTATTACATGGGATAGAGAACGACCCTCTGACCTCTGCTTGCATCGTTCACATCTTTATTTTTTGTTTTTCACATGTGATTTGTTTAACTGAAAGGGCTTAAAGCTTGATCTGAAAATCTATTGGATTCCATGTCAGCATAGCAAGATGAGAAGTTAGAAAATGAATTTGCGGCAGAGACTGACATCCTGTCTTTGAAGTCTGATGAAGTCACAAAAATGTTAAATGTGATGACATGACCCCTGACACTTTCGGGATCAGTTGTTAATCTGTCATGAAGTAATAAATGGGGTTGAAATGTTTTTCTGTGACAAATACAAATACTGGTACACTCTTCAATTAAGGTATCATTTAGAAATATATCCATATTTAGATTAGAATAATCTGTTATATACAGTGCATATATATTTATTTTTTCTACGGATATCTTACTGGTTCATGTTTTTAAGTAATTGCCGAAATATGCCTGTAACCTTTTATCCACAGGGATGGATTCAGAGTTGCCAACCTCATTTATTTTAGAGGAAATATATTTTGGAATGGAAGACAAAGAAATCCCTCGAGATTTGTTTTAGATTCCTAATTTTGGGTAATGTCAATTTTATTATAAGTTGGGGTTCATGTTAGAAATAATGTAACATTTTACATGATCTTGTTTATCCTTTGTGAACAAGACATTTTCGATTTGATTTGTGATGTTTTCTGTGTTGACTGACAAGGCCAGTTTTGGTAAAGAAGCTACCTTGCCGTTCGGAAATAAACTAATGGGTGCTAGGAGTTCTTGCTTACGTGGCTGCCCACTAGTGCATCACTTTAATTGTTTTCAGTCTTGTTACAGCAGATCACTGGATCCCAGCCTCGCTTTTCTAATGTGTCATCGCAATTGCCAGGCTTTTTAAAGAGAGTTTAGATTTGTGTTAGAACCAGAGCCTTGGACGGTCAATTGGATGCTTTCACACAACTAGTGGAGTCATGTCTTGTTTGTACGACAGATATCTCCAGCCAATTTCAACTTTTCAAGCTTTATATGCGATTAACACATGACTTCACATGGTGAAAACCTTAGTATCAACAACCGTGTTCTCCTCACGTCCTTACAGATCTCTAGTATCTTGGTACCGATAAAGTGCAGAATTGCAAGACATTGTTGATAGCTTTCCTTTAATAAAACATTTGAACTGACACAAAGCACTTATCTGCTCCAGGAAAAACTTTTTGAAGAGCAATGCACTGCTGTTAAAAAGCTTGCAATGCTGATGAAACATCTTAGTAGGATTCCTTTTATGAAAATAAGGTCCTGAGGTGAACTTGGTTGAGAAGTGAATTGCAGCAAAGCAGCCAAAGCTTATTGCAGGCTGTTGTATTATTATGTGTACACGTATCATGGGGACATTTGTTGGGACGCATGAAATAGGCAAGTGACACTTTGTTGGATATCCACTTTATATGATCTGACAGTTAGCTAAACATTAAACTAATGAAGTGTCTGTTGGGGAATAATTTGCTTAGGTATTCAACACATTTCATAATTTTCCTCTTTTCACTGTCTCCTTTCCCATGGCATAGGTCTACGGCCTTGGGTATTGCTGCTATCTCTCTTAAGGAGGGGCAGCTTGGGCGCATTGTTGTTTCATTTCATTTCAAACCTTTATTTATCCAGATTGACAATCTTATGACCGGCTTGCCAGTTTATGATCGAGCACAAGCTGATATGAGATAGTTTATTGTTCAGGGACATCTAAAAGCCCTTCTTTTTAGGAACGTAGGTTCCCTGGCGCACATTATTTTCTATGGACGGGAGCTCTAGTTAGATTCAGGGTCCATTCTTGTTTAGTCTCGCTGATAAAGAATGTTGATTATTACACTACGAACTAGTTCAAACCTGGAACTACAGAAGAGTTCTTCAGAATTTATCTCAACCGTGTGGTCAAACCGTGGCCCGTGACATGTCTTGTGAATTCTCCGGCCGAAACTCCAAATAAACCGTCAGTGTTTGCCATCAAAGCTCCAGCTCTCCTCGTGTCTCTTTGAGTCCTGACTCTCCATTGCTACAGAAGTTTCCCCCACAGTGTCAAGATGAAGCACTTTTCCCTGACATATTTATATCAGTTACAAAAAGAAAATATGATTTATAGTTGTTACAGATATGTGCATGGTACTGCAGATACTCCCAAAAGTCAAACAATGGCCAGACATAAAAATGGAAAGTCTACACGTGGGACACTACTTAGGACCACTCTGAAGAAAATTAATATTTACTGAGTATGAAGCAATGGAGGGTTTAATGGCTGTATAGGAAATGCGTGAACGGTTTTGGTTCTGAGGCTTTGGATAGAGTTTGGCTGTCATGTTTCCCATAAACCTTTTATGAAGACCAAAAAGATAATTAGAGTGAGAGGATTGAGAGGGGAAATGAAAAGCAGACCTTGGCTCAACACCTTATACCTCTGCCTTTCTTTTGTGCAAAAAACGACACAAAACTATGCAGTAACAACAACGATGATGGTAGTGTCATCAGGTTACACTCTGAGCAAAGTTTTTAGAACACATTATGCTGTTGGCACAACCTGAAACATTGTTTCCACGCCATTTGGGTTGTGGTTTTTAGTTTTCTTTCTTATAAATAATTATAACACAAGTGCAAGTAAGGAGTGTCAACCTGAGCGGGAGCCATGATAAAAATCAAATCCTATCCAAATGACCCCAAAGTTGGACTCAGATCTTACTGCAGGATCCCAGTCCTGGCAGGACGAGCTCTTATCATGACTAAACCAGCATGACATATTGTTATTCATGTTTCTAATTAGGTCAAAATCCAGGTTTTTTTCTGAATTATTTTTAAGGAAACAGCAGAGTATATCGTTTGAATAGAAGGCCCTGGTGTACTGCCGTCCCACCTGCATCAAGAGCCAACGTGCCAAGACCTAGTAGTGACCCACAAGTCTTTAATGCTGCTTCATTGCACAGCTAACATGCAAGTATTGCTTTAAAGCTTACAAGCATAATCGTAAACACATTGAGAACGATCTCTAAATATGTAGAGTCAGTGATGCCGAAAGAAACTCATAATAGCTGTAACTTCAGTCTTTTTTGTACAAAAATGCCCTATTATAATTCTTCTTCCAAATAATCCATGACATTTATGATTTAATCATTATTTCCCCTTAGGGATAAAGACATTTTTAATTTGGCATGGTTCTGCTGAGGGGTTATTAGGCAATGCTGATCCATCCCAGAGTGGAGGCAATGTTTTCACATTATTTGACATTGTTAGATTCGGTTCGACTACACTGTAAAAACAGTTCCGATGGTGAAGTGAACAAAACTACATTTTTTAATGTAATTTACTTGCCCTAAATTATTTTATTTTTTAATGTGCGTTTAAATAAGTAACACTTAAGCAACAATGAGAACATGTTTTAAGAACTCATTCATTTGTAAATTAATATCAAATTTTCTGAACTTTCTTATAAATACGTTTTAGAAAACTTCATAAAAATGCTTTTGTCAATGCCACGTAGTGTAGTAGAGTAAAGTGCAGTCTTAAGCGAGAAATAAAAATAAATACAGTTGTATTAAGGAGATGTTTTACCACAATTTAAAGTAGACATTAGACAGTATGCAAACAAGATAAAGGAGTGTATATTGAAATAATTAGGATCTGCTGTGAAGAGAATCATGGAATTGTACTTGTATCTAACAATACCATCCTTAATAAATGCTATCCTTATATATGTATATAAATACAATACCGTTTTAAATGATACTTGTGTTTTAATTATGTTTGATTCCATTAATTGAATTAAAGATGTTTTAATGAATTCTACTGAAATGATTGTTACATTGTCATCATGTAACAATTGTGTTCTTTTATTTGCCTCACCAGAAAACAGTTGCACCTCCTCTTGAAGACATTTTGCCTCCTGCTATCGACTTCAGGTTCACATTAGGTAAGCCCTTGAGTGTGTCAGACTAAAGTTGTTGTTTCAGAGGTTAATTCAAGACGTGTTATGTTTACATACTAATATGAGCATCAGGTAAACCATTTCTATTTTTTGAATCACAGATGGGATGGAGATGTAAACTATGCAGCACTAGTGTCACCACTCAAAGTGATATTTTAAAACATTATCGACACCATCGTGGAACCTTTGGACAGAAACGTGCCTTTCCCTGCATTCATGTAGACTGGCCTGTGCTCTCACTTATCAAGATAAAAGTTGAAATAACCATCTGTTCTTATTTATTCTAGGACCCATGGGCCACTTCATATAAATCTCTGAGCATGAGGTGGGGTTAAAAATAAGTAGTTGGACATTTTATGAACTATATCAATATCATGACTATGTGGTTCATTTTCTTGCAAACCAGCGTTTTTTTGATGACTTAAACCCCTTGTAATGCTTGTGTAATAGCACCTCTGTTACCGTCTGTTAACAGCTAATGTAAACTTTCTCGTTATGATTTCAAGACTGATTTGATTTTTGTTGTTGAGGAAAACACATGTTGTGTCCTGATTTGTACTCAATGTAGTGTTTTGTTTGTATGGAACAGCAGAGGTCTAAGTGCAACAGGTTTCGTGATGCACAGCATGAAGTTATACGTTGCCCACGAGCCAGATGCAGTTGGAATAACCATCAAGTAATAACCATGTGTCTCCATTTATGTTAATGTGTTGTGCTTTTAAACAAACTTGTTACTGTTTTATAAAAACTGGTTTGAAATAACAAAATTGTAATAAAATATATTAACATGTCTATAACGTTCCCTTTTTCTAATTTATTTGTTTAATCTGCAATGTTTCAATGCTATCAAATATTTAAAGGGTTGGATTGAAATCAGGAAGAGTTTGTCGTATATAGGTTCCGGCAACCCAATTGTGTTTTATAATTTACTTTATTTATTCTTGTCTTATGTGGTTCTTAGCAGATTGTTATTTGCATTGGTTACACTTAATATCTTGGCTTTTAATTGTAGGCTCAACTCATCTTTTCACATGCAGAAAGAATCACATTAGTGAGTTTAACCAACTCCTATAATTGCTTGGAACCACTTGACACATATGTTTTTAAGTTTTACCAAAGCAACAGTTTTTACAGTGTATTAAATGACATCAACTAAACAATCTCTCAATACGCAAAAGTCCTGACAAAAGGTTTATGTTAAAAACATCTGTGTATAGATGATAGGCCAAAGAGATTGCTTTTAAAGAGGACCTATTATACTTTTTGTGGTTTTCCCTTTGCTGTAGTTTGTGATATAGGTTTGCATGTAAATGGTCTGTACTCACTCCCCCCTGCATGAAACGCCTCAATTAAACTCCCTTGTTTACTTCCATAACATAGTGACATTACTATCTAACACTTGCGCTTCTATTGGCTAGAGATCCGACGCATTTGCATGATAGACTAAGGGGCGGGACATCTCTAAGCGGTTGATCAATTACAACACAGTCACAACTAACCAATCAGCTCTGGTTTCAGACAGAGGGTGAAAATAGGTGCTGCAGCACAGACCGTATGAGAAAAATAAAGCACTTTTTGAACATTGAAGCATGTGAACATTTCACAGTAGGACAACAAAATTCAAATACTGTATGAACCTGAAAAGTAGCATAATGTGTCTGTTATAAAATCGTATATGCTCATATGTATATTTGAGCTTCGTTTATTCAACTGCAGTCCATATCCTAACGTCAACTTTCTTTATTTCCTGCAGAGACATGATTATCATGTTGGATCAGATCATAAATTGGTGAGATGTTCCAAGTCAAAACAAATAGCTAGTAATCCTCGTTTGATATAGCAGATTGGAGTCTTTAAATAGAGATATGCAATCATATGAACTGTATGTGTACAGTATGCAGGAAACATCAAGATCCTAAATCAAAATCAAGCTGTAATCCAAACCGACATCCAACTCGAAACCAGCCTGAAGCCAAATCACACTTCTTCTACAGGAAAAAAAAACATTGCACAGAAACACAAACACCCAAAACAGTCATACCACAACCTATCCTATCATATATCCTTCCACCAGCAGAACTAGAGAAGCCAAGAACCTACACAACACTGAACCACAAGTCCCACAGGAATCATGGGCAGAATGAGTGAAAATCCAGACACATTAAATGCTCTGTGTTAATGTGTCTGACACTGAAGAACACTTGTAAATGTACGCAGTTGAAGATTTTAATAAAATAGTTGTGGACATAGAAGTAAATTATCTCATTTGGAATGACTAGATCTTAGTGCTACTTACAAATTAATCATTTGGCTGTGGACTTGTGGTACAAAATAGCAATCCAGTTGATTTATAGAGAGCACAGCGGTGGTATCGTATTCTCGTTGGACCACGACACTCTTTGGCAAGTGGCACTGCTATTCCACCCCAAACACCAGCTCATCCAAGATCACTCTCATCCGGCCCCCTCCTGACTACTGGACATAATGACTTACCCCCGCCAAGTCAGAACTGTTTGTCAGGCACTGAAACATAAAAACAACAGTAAAAGCGGAGGCTCCTTAATAGTTACGTCTTCTGCCAAGAAACGTTATTTATGACAAGGTTTGTCTACAATAACACATTAAAGCCCTATGAGACGGGAATGTCTGTTTTTATTCCGCCTACAGGAGAAGCATTTAATGGAAAGTGGAGGAGAAGAGACGTTCTAGTCAGAGTCAAAGCACGCTGCAAATGTACTCAAGTGGTTATTTGCTGTCGGAAGAGTGTGTGCTGGAACTGGACAGAGGCATCCACTGTATCTGAGGGAACTGAAGGCATTTGATTTTGTGGTCAGGTTGGACCAAGAGCCAGCGTTAAGAGTGTGCCTCGTGTCTCAAACAATGCTTTTGAGTTACGGCACATTGTTTGAGGTTGGGGCATGTGGTTGAGTAGAGGTCTAGTGCACATTGTGAACTCAAGTCTCTGTGCCTCTTCATTTCAATCCCTGAAGTCTTGACAATGGGATGGACACAGAATCATCTGATTGCTATGTATAGTTTTGTTCTTTGTTCCAGCAATGTCTTCTTTGTTTATAAATCTTCTTTTTAGCATTAATACTGCACATATGATTCATTAATAAAGTAAAGGCTCTTTGTTGTGGGTTCATCTGTTTCTAAAATGAATGTAAAAGAGGCTAAAGGTCAAACAGTGAGTGTTCATTGTGTTTTACTGTGGGACTACTCATACTACAAAAGCAATGAAGCTGATTAGACCATGGCCGTTTCTCAATGTCGAGTACACCTGCTGCAGAGCCACTATTTCAAGTATACTACGTCATCGAGTGGCGCCGAAGGACTGTTTAAATGCATTTTAAATGCCCAGCATTCTGCGCCACTCTATGACGTAGTATACTTGAAATAGTGGCTCTGCAGCATGTGTACTCGACATTGAGAAACGGCCCATGTGTCAGTAGTTGGCAAATTCACTTCATAGCGAGAAGGTCTTATGTTCAAATACCAAAAAAAAACTGCAAGTTTGCATACTTTTTTCCATATTCCCAATATATCTGTGTGGGTTTCCTCCCGCAGTCCAAAAACTAACTTGGGGTCATGGTCTGTATGCATATTAACCCTGTATTATGTTATATTATGACATTTTCCGGTTCCTAAGTCCTGCAGACCAAATCTGCTTTGACAGGAACAGTGGAAACATCCCCAGGACTTTACAGTATAGTCTTACGTATGTGAAGTAGGTCAAACATTTACTGCTAGAATGCCAGGTAACAGGACTTCACCATCGCACCACACTTTCCAGTCCAAACAAAAAAAATCAAGGATAGTCATACTGTGTACCTTGAATGATCATCCGTCCTGTGAACTGATGGATAACAAAAAGGCGTTAAGAAGTATAGATGGACAACAATTGTCCTAATTTTAACAGGATGCCTGACCAACATCATCATGGATTGTCTGTGTGTAGTCTTAACTGCCTGCTTTTCCCAGGGAAGACAGCAGGACAAATATACAAACAAGCATCAGTTAGTGTTTATTCGGCAGTGCAAACACCCAATAAACCTGTCTGGAAAGTACAAGTGAGCACCGGAGTATGTAAAAAGCAAAACACACACACAAACACACTCACAGTACACAGCGTGGCTAGCCAGGTTCATTTACTATCAAAGCATATCACCGGTCATCTGACATCACTGCATTTTGAGCTCCAACACCACAGAGCCAAGGAATGTTAGGAAACGCCATGGAAGAAGTTTATGACTGGAATTGATGCATACCGGTCATATTTGACATTGACAGAATTGGTAAGATGCCACCAACTGCAGAATTTATATTTCTCCCACATCGTGGTATAACTTTAAGAGCAGCTGCAACAAAAAAAAATCAATTTTCAGATTCAATGGCATTTCCAATGACAGCTACAGTAGCATCCTGCCACATGTGCCCATTTGTAATTGAGGTGGGGGCTTAGCGAATGAAGCTAGCAAAACAACATTCTCAAGCTATGCTAATTGGCATACTTTCACATGAGCTGGAATGCTGTGATAACATCCACCTCCATTCCCCGAGGAGACCTTGATCCTGCAGGCGTTTACTGGGTCAGGGGACCTTGATGTGGATGAAAGCAAGGTAGAGGGGCTTCATTATGGATATACAGAGTGGGGGATGGTCTCTCACTCTTGGACAGACACGTGGTATTTGGATATGTTGGGGGATGCTGATGTTTCTTGCAATGGTATTTAGATGCAGCGGGGGATAGAGGGAGGCTTTGGCTAACATTTCTGTCATTTAGGGGCCTCTGCTGTCAGGTAGCTGTCACGCCCCATGCACAGTGGGGGGCTATGAGGCAGGGGGACTGGTGAGGAAGTGGGGTGGGTTTTGGGACAAAGTGGAGCCCTGTCTCTGCAGGGATGGTTACAGAGGCATGGGATTGATGGGGTGGTGATGAGAGATGGAGATGTCAGGGAACAGACACCCATTCAGAGTGGGACCAGTAAGAGAGGCCTACTGGGGAACTCGGGGGCCCATCATCACCTCCGCTCTCCGGCCTGAGCTCGGGAGGAGAAGTTGGGGGAGGAATAGGATAGAGGAAAATGGGGAGACTGTCCAGTAGGGGTCGAACACATCACCCCACTTTGGTTTTATTATTTTGGAGTTTGAGCTGAGCCAGCTGCCCCGGCATCTACAGAGCGTACAGTATGTGCCCGTGCTAGATGCTGTGAATCAATTACTTCTCTATGCTGCCAAAGTAAAAAAAACTTCACAGTGTGTCATGCTACTAGGTTACGGAGAAGAAATAACAAACCTAGCTGGTTTCCTTGTTTGAAGGGCATGACATTTTGGGTCACAGCTCCATCGCAGGGCCCCCCAAATATTTTTGAGAGCAGAGACACAGAAATGTGAGACTGATAAGAATCAGTCAGCTAAGGTCATACCAGCTACTCAGTGGGAGACTGTGGGTGACATTTTTATTGAAATCTAGATAGGGACGCATCAGTCCACCTTTGCCTTCGATGATATCAATGCCTCAACCGGTAGTGATTATCTATTCAATTGTAGTTTTTCTCAAACTGAATTGGTCCAATTTGGCCAGATAAAGTTAATAAGGTCAGTATGGGCCATGGAGTATTTATCCAGTAAGAAATAAGTAAAAGTATACTTTCTATAAACTTTTTCTGGTCCCTCAATTTTGGATCTCTGTGATGCAATGTGTGTAACGTTTATATGTATGATTGTAGGTTTTGTTAGTGTGCATGGTATGTATGTATGCTTATTTTTTTAAATAAACTGACTTGAGGTTCTTTTCATTCATGGCGGCCTCCCCTCACTGTTGGCGTAAACAGATGGAGCGATGGATGAATCAGCTATTGTTTGGGGTGCATGTGGCATATACGTCAAGGGACAGAGTAACCAGAGAAAGACCCTCTCCACATCCCCACCAGGGAGCTGAGCCGGAGAAACTCTAGTCACGTTCAAATAAATTATTTCCTGTCCAAATTGACACCCTTCCGTAGCCATGGTGTGGCTTTGGTTTAGTTTACAGTAATTTGGAGTCTGGGTGGCACAGGAATGTGGTGCGGGACAGAGGCTTATGGTGCACTTAAGATGACTTACGTAGTCAAATTATGGGGTGGGTTTCCAACGCTTATCATATATACAGAAAAGGTTTACCTGCTGCTAAAAAGAGGCAAGTCATTATTTCAAATGGGTTAAATGTAAACAAAGCCTTGCATTTGGTCTGCTAAAATGTAAATATCTCTTATTTTTCCCTCTCATAAGAAAATTATTGACCTACTGATCTATATGTATTTATACATTTAAAGCTAATGTTGATCTAAAATACTCAAACTAAAAGGAGGATTTGTATTACTGACATCTCATAAGGTACCATTTCAAATTTGAATAAAGAGGCATAAAGGTTAGGTTAACTAAAGGGGCTAACCTCATGTGAAACATACTACAGAGTTTAAATGATGCAGATGCTTTTTGAAACTGCCTAAAAGTTGGGCCAGAGCCATTCCCAGACAATGCATCTGCTCTTTATAAAAATCAATAACAAACCCCACCAAACTGAAAAACATCCAGCGGTGTATAGTTTGCATCAGGTATAGCAGACTGGCCCACAGCAGGAGTGAATGTTCACATGCTGATGAACAGTAGAAATGGCAGACTCAGTTTTGGTCCATTTCAAACTATGACAGACATGTACTGTGCATGTGGTGCAGCCTTCATTTTGAGCAGGAAAGATCTAACAGTTTCTCATGTACACAATGAAGACTGACACATGGTGTTCATAAGCCACATAATGCTCTCCCTGCTAAAAGGTGATGGAAATTTCCACTGCACAGAGAAATTAAATACACACATGGATATGTGCACACATTCACAGCCAGATTGCATCTCCCTTTCACTCACTGTCTCTCTTTTATTGTCTCTTCCACACTCTTCTGTATTAATGTAAAAACCTGCTTTGGATTTGGAGATGAGGCAGGTCTGGAATTTAGCTTTTATTGAAGTCAGTGTCCATCTTTCCTGGTAGTTAAAGACAGGGCAAGAAAGGACATGGGACAGGGGACAGGAGTTTGCGTACTGTCACAAACCACTTTGCATTAAGCATAACCAGACCTAACAGAAACCGACATCTCTCAAATGTGGCCACACACAGCTCCAACACAATCATTAGTTGATGACACAACTGTCCTCTGCCTATTCACGTATAGCGACAGGAAGGCTCACAGAAAGCCAAACTAAGGAGCTACATGTGGACTACAGGAAGCCACATAGACAGGGACACACCCCCATCTCAATCAACAGGACTACAGTGGAGAGAGGAGTTGACCTGATAATCTTTTTCCATTTTATACATATTAAATAAACGTTATTGGAGGGAGGCTTATATTTAAGCTTATTATTGTCAAATAATTCTCTCTGTAATTGTTGCCCGTGTTATAAAAACAAAAATGTAACTTGTTGCCTTACCATATCCATCCTTACACATTATAACATAGTTTGCTGCTGACCCCAAACTTTTTCCAATGTCTGGAAGCACACGCTCAGTAGAAGAGCTTCTTTTAAAAAAAAATGTTTAATTAGTTTAATACTTGAACTTTAGAATCCAAAACCATCCTCCATCTCCATCTGTGCAGCGCTGATGACGTCTGCAACACGGACTATGCGGTGTCCTTTGGTTTAAATTAATACGAGGGGAAATGTCAGTGTTCAAAAGGAAGGCCTAATATTAATATCATTGCGTACTCCTATATGTAGTTGTGTGGCCATGACCTCTTACAATCTGAACATACCAATAAAACTCTAAAGAAACAGGATGCAGAGCAGTTTCTTTACAGACCTTTTTTTTTTTTCCAAAGCTGATTACCATATATAAAAAAAAAATCAAATGTGCACAGAGCGCTAGGCCGGAACAGTTAAGCTCTTCATTTGAAAGACAGAAAAACATCTCGATAAAACACCATCGTAATGAAGTGAAGAGTTCACAGCGTGCCAGTGGAACGATCCAGCCATGCAGTGTGTGATAACAAAGGCGGGTTGGCTAAGCAACAGTTAACGTTGATGCTGGAACATGAAGCTGGACAACTCTGACTTATGCTAGATGGAAGAAATACACAGTGCTGACTGGCTGCTGGGAGATGAAGTGCTAATAGAACAAAGTTGTTGTTTTTGTGCCTACCGTCTTATAAAGAAAGATGTGTATTATCTGAACACGTGTGGAAACTTGCCATTTAACTTGATTCATATTACCTCACAGCTTAATGTACCTTTCACAGAGATTCAAGTGGAGACACAAAAGGGGCATTCCAAGGTAGCAGCATTAAATCAGCTGTGTAGACAATCTTCAAACACATTTAGGTTGTTAAGAGGTCATTCTTTTAAGGGCATTTTCAGGTTCTCATGTCTGAAGTTGACTGCACAAAAATGACTACAATTTATCAAAAATAAGCTCTATTTCTCGATATATACACTACTCTATAGGTCTGATTATCTCTATTTGATAAATACTTGAAACAAATCCATTTTTTCCTTGAGGTGCATTGAGGATCGCACCGGCTAATGTGTGGTTGGTGCAGAGAGAAGTTAAAAAAGATATAGGCCAGTAAAACAGCAGACCATTTTTAATGGATCACAAAAATAATAAATGTTTGACCCGGCCTTGGAAAAGATTTATACCTTCTAAACTCTACAGGAGGACTAATACAAAATAGCACACGGCTTACAATCAGGCAAGCAGATTTGCATTTTTGCAAACGGTTTGAGTTAATGACAATGTGTGTATCATTTTTATCTTGAGCCATTGCCCGAGTCTTTTGTGATGGTGGGTGGGAGCCAAGGCCTAGTCCTCCTTGTAGGATCTGGCTCTGTTTACCTACTTCTGATGGAGTCCAGATGGGCTTCTTATTCTTCATAGGCTGGCTGAGTCTGGAGGCTGGTCTCTGGATGGGCAAGGTAGAACACAGATGGTTCTTAATTGGGAGGCAAGAGATGGTTGATGTTCCACCATGGCAAAGCTGGAAATCAATTCTAGTGTGAAGTCCAGCTGGGAATGGAAATATATAATCCACCACAGGAAGTGACAAAAAGATCTGGACTTCATCCCTCTACATTGGCAGAGGACTTGCAGCCTTCCTTAGTTTCTTTAATATTGCAAAAGATGGAGGTTTGTAATGTTGATACATTGAAAGCATTAAGTTAAGCATTATTTTTTTCACAGACCCTAAGTGGCATTTTCTTTTTAGACTACAGTATGTATGCATGACTTCTTGTGGGCCAAGGTTTCACACTTGTTATGGTTAGCCTCAAAAGGAAACCAGGCCTTCCTCTCCTCCACGGAGAAAACAGGGGGCTTCAGGGAAAAACAAGCCCCTGGGCATAACGCAAAGATGAACTCCAGCCCAATTTTTCTCTATGGAAAAGCACTACTAAGCCTTCAGGGTAATAGCTTCCATATGCAGAGCCCCAAATACTCCCCAAAAAACTGTAATAACATGGAATAAGATTCATGTTATTGCATTGCATGTCATAATCTTCAAAGGCTGACACTTCAGCTTGTCTGAAAGATGCAACTTGGATGACTGGTGAGGCTATAATGTCAGGTCTGTTTAGATATGTCTCCAAAAGCCGCTCAACACTCTTTGGCACTCCTATCCACACACGTCACAATTACAGAAACTGTGATATCAAAGCACAGCCGCAAACAAAACAGATAGTATGTTTCTAAGCCATCAGAACCTTAAAACACAGGCATAATAAAATAATTAACCTCAGAAAAAATAAATGTCCTTCCTGAGAACCTTAGTTATTCTAAAAGTATGCTTATACAATATGGTCCTGAATAAAAGGTAGGGTGCATACTAGCTTTACCTGAATGACCTTTGTTATAGTGTCGGCATATGAAAGCCTGTGTCAAACTACTACATGTGAATACAAGCTGAACGCTTGAATGGATTCTGTAACAGATACAAGTTTTAATTTGTGACAATATAATGATGGAATTGAAATGCATCCAATTATAATGAAAACACACCCTGATACTACAAGTCCTTTTTTCCATCAAACCTATGACTTTGCCACAGGCTGTTACTGATATCAGACACACCATACATTGATACATAATGTACACACATTCATGCACATATTATATTAATTGTGTACTCAGAGCAGGGATTGTGCAAGAGCAAACACATACAAAGAAGAAAGTTAACTGAGGACGCACACCCTCTTTTTAATGAAACTGTCTCAGCCTGAGACCTGAGATGGTTGTTCATGTTCAACACGCTGTCAGTAAGAAGACATGAGCAAATTAAACAAATACAAACATGAACAAGCATGTTTATCTATAAAATAAAGTATATAAGCAAGGTCCACCTCTCAACTCTTTTTCTACATTTTCACCACTGACAATAACAAAGACCATGCTTATCCAGATTAGATTGGCCTGAGCCAAGTCAGTGCCTGAAAAACCCTCAAAACAAAGACTGAGGCTTTTTAGCATGGGTCATTGACGGCTGTGCAGTTTGGTTTCTACACTTTAACTTACAGTTGGAAGTTTTTCTTAAACTACTAATGCACAGAAATGTTGGATTTCTTAATGAAACCTCTGGCTTAAACCTTGGCCTGTGAACACTTTCAGCACATAGCGGCGTGCCTGGGTCCGGATCTTTCAATGGGATTGAAGGCAGACATGCAGATTTCATGCATGTGTGACTGCCTTTAATTGTTTGTTTTCTGAATGTATACACATGCTAAGTAAGTGCATGTGCCACACAACTGTTCCGACCGGCCATTTAATGAGCATGTTATTCATTCATGATATGATGGTGTTCACAGAAAATATTTACTTTTCGATGACAACCGTGACTTTCTCTGACCCCTTTTATCCGGCTCAGGGTCCTCACATCTGACAACACTTTCTGCACATCCAGACATGCATCCATCCATTTAAAAAAAGAGTCTATTAAAGTCATTGTTTTTAAGACCAACAAAGAGTAAGAACTGGCATGAGTTGATAGTTTGTGAGCTCGATGGGGGCAACATTAATGATGATTTATTCATCTGTAGGGTCCCATTATAACAAAACACACTTTGTTGTTGTTGTTGTCACTTATTTTCTTGCACAAATGATGTCAGACTGCAGTCCAGTGTCCAGCCAAACCCACATCTGTCCCAGCATATCCAGCTCTAATCTAGCCGTCATCTTTTCTGTTCCCCCCAAAACACTCGTCTTCCCCAGCCGCCTCCCTTACCAGTCATAAAGTCAAAATGACAGACAGTATTAGCACAAGTGGTGCCCAAGACTAAAGGAAGGAACAAAACCAATAAATATAATTGTAAAGGCATTTCTCCATTTAATTGCATACATGGACATTTATATGCATCAGCATTTAGGCCAGTTGGAGAATGTAAGCAAGAGGGTGCTGACACTTTCCATGAGTTCCCTTCATTAGTGAACACCCATGTGTCGAGACATTTACTCAACACTCACTAGACTGGCCCGCAGCACAGTGGCTGCCCAGGTCTTTATATGAATGGCGGGTAAATGGATATCCTCTCTTAATGCTCAACAGTTACAGCAAACTCAGTCCTTTAGTCTGCAATAGTCCTTCTGAAATATGAATGCCTCTCTGAATCCTCTATTTCCATTTCCCTGGCTCTGCTTCGTGTAAAAATATCCATCTGGCATGAATACCTTCCAAATTTTTACTTCAATGATTGTTATTACAAAATCTGACAGATGACAAAAAAACTGCACTCACTCACCCACCCGCGTCCAGGATTATGGCATGGATATTCCTGCACTGGCAAGTATAGATCCCTTGTGAATAATTCTACCTCTACCTCTTACATAACCCTCTGTCATATTGCTCCAGGAATAATTGTGAAGAATGCTGTGAGCCATTGGACTACAGTAGCTGTGGAATGAGTGTCCAGGTGCGCCCAGTCCCCATCCAGTCTTCAAGGACAACTACATCACCATCGTTTTCCAGGATAACAATGGAATGATTGGATCTTCCTGAGCCACCAACCTGACTCCAAATTCCATCTGTGGGAGAATAGAAGAGGTACTGTTCTTCTGACACTCCAAAACAAACATAGTATGCAATTTGCAGTCCACTTGTAAAAAAAAGGATATTCAACATTTTATTTATAGGCAGCCAAATACAACAACAGGTCATTCTCTTTCCTTTTGACCTTGGGAAGCAGGTCATTCTCAGTTTTCTTGATTTATATATTCTCTCCCTTGCACTTTAAACTCGGCCGAACACCTTCCCTTCCCTTTTGCTTTTAAATAACAAAAGCCCTGAGTGGTTTAACACACCCCGGTCAAGGTCAAGCAACACCCAGTGTTATGCTGGCGATCTTCACAGCAGCTGCAAATGCAAGTGCTTTGACAAACACAGTCAGGGTCAGAGATGCACTGGCTGCCTAACCCCAGCTATCAGTAAGACAGACAATACAAACACATGCTCATGTATGCAAATACACATGCCAAGTCATCTGTGTTTATCCAGCAGTGACAGGTAGTCATGGAGAGATGAGTGCGCCACACCCCGTCTCTGAAAATACACACTTCACTACCCCGCATTTCTGACATGTAGTAAATTAGAGGTTTGTCAAAGCCCAGATGTTAACGTGAAAAAGGATTATTTTTTTACCTAACTCAGATTATGTTATAAAAGCAGCTTAAAATGAGGAGCATGAATGGAAAAGTTGATTGAATTGGGAATGGCACCCATCCAGAATTTCTGATGTGTGAATCATTGGAGCTGAATCTCAGAAGTGAGGTCAGCAAGTTCAAAAGCAAATTAAGACAGATTAGGCGTATTATAAACATGCCAGTGTGTTTTCACAGTGAAAATGCAAAGTCAAACAAGTATGATATACTGCTATGTATCCATCATGAACTATAATGGCATTTTCTTCATTGGTATGAAATAAGCAGATGTAGTGGCCTGGTAACAGTGTGTTTTTAAAGTGAGCACATGCCTCGAGTTAAGTCCTGAGACTTCATGAAATGATGTCATAAAGGCAAGTTCAATGCGGGTCACCTCAGAAAGAATAGAGACCGCTGTTTTGCAGCCCCATCAGAGGACAAATAAATAAATACATTAACTTATCTATCATCCAATGGGCCTGCAAAACTTGTTGGTGCATTAACTTATTGGAGAATGGGAGCAATTTCACTTCAGATATGTTTAAAAGAGATGAAACAGCCCACCTTAACGTACTGCCAGAACTTTCCCTAGTTTGAACTCAGAGTCCAGTGTACTGCCAGTACAATCCTGCCAACACAAGCCTCAATCCTGCCAAAACAAGCCAAGGATTTCCCTTGAGAGTCAGAGTTGGAAAGTGTGACAATGGACTGACAGCTGGGGGACAACAGAAGAGCTGTGGCTCCAGAAACAATAGGACAAAAAATGTTTTGGGATCAAACACAATGCAGAGATATGACTGCGGTGATGTGGTGGGATTTTGTTGGAGGGATAGTAGAGGATTTATAGGAATAAAGAAAGAAGCTGTGCAGTGTGTCAGTACATAAGGAGTGTGAGATTCAAGCTGAGGGAGGAGGAAGTGAAGGGCCTCATACATCTAAAGACACATCCAGAGAACATTAGAAAGCCAAGGTGGCTATGTGACATCGACTTGACATACAGCAGATCCTGTAATACCTTTTATTTGACATATGACAGAGTTTTAACTACATTCCTGATAGCGTATTGGAAAATGTAACATCACACAAATGTGAGATAATTTGGTCAAGAAAATCCAAAGTTTTTAAAATGTCCATTATGAGCCCAGTGATAGGAAATCAACTTTCAGAACTGTACTGTAAGAAGGCTCCGTTTGTTTTCATGTGTGTAAGTTGCCAAGGCTTCCATTAAGACGGACATCAAACACATACTTATTAGAAGCTTCATGATGCTGGCAACATTCAGACATAAATACTGCAAAATTACACAAAATATCTTCCGCTGATAAGCCTCAATCATCGACCAAATATGTTTATTTCCACTCTTATCATTATTTAACATTATCCCCCTGTTACGGCTTGTCTAAATAATTGACAAAAACTGAATACAGTTAGAGGGTTGTTTGAGGAACAACAATGTGGACATTTGTTACCTCCTCTCCAATGGTGATGAAGGTCATGATGACCGATTAAGACATTATGTTTGCACGAAGAACACACGATCTGAGAGTCACAACTGCTGTTCTTCTCAAGATGTGAAACAATATGAAATTCCAACTTGATCCTAACTTCCTTCCCTGCTGTCATGCAGCATAAGTCGATTTGGCTGTTGGAAGCTGCAAGCTGTTGATAATTGATCTCATTCTCACTCTGCCATTTATTTTCCAATCTATTCTTAAAGACATCCGTCACACTCTTCCGTCTGTTACTTAAGGGACTATACTATTGAGGAAATTACAAAGATAACTCGAGACTGATGAGGTAATAACCTGGTCCTTGCAGCTAATGGCCGGGTCCTCTTGAGTTTCAACTCCTCCATGTCACTATGTGTTGTGCTGATGTGCAGTTTGGGGCACTGAGGGGTACGGCTGTGCATCTGGTTTCCAGAGGTTTTGTGATTTTTCAGTAGTGAAACCAAAACACAGCACAGTCAGCAAAAACACATTCAGACCGAACTCATTGTGTCCCTGGTCACTATCTGAGAGCCATCCAGGGCTTTGACAGTGAAAGATCCCCATATGTGCGCTGAATGTCTACCCCCTTGTGGACAAAAGACATAATGCTCAGTACACCTACAACCAGAAGGACATTTCAATCTGATGCAGGACAATAAAATTAAGAAAATGAAAAACTGGATTCAAATGTGCATAAGGCTAAATAAATAAAAAGGTATACATTGGCAAAGATGCAGACGCGCTGTTGGTCTAACATGTCATGATATGTGAATGTTTAAACCCCTTATTTTGCCCTCACTGTTCTTATGAATACAACAGGACAGGTTAATCTTCATCAATCTAACACAAAGCTCTGGCTTGGCAGTTCATGCCAAGCAACGATGAAAAGCTGTAAAGGCTGCCAACTCAAAGCCCTACGGACCCTAGGCTGCAGAGCAATGTGCAATGATCCTGTTTCTTCAGCTGAAGACAAATCACACTTATAAGGCTGTCACCACAATGTTCTAACTTAAGACATTGGCATTCAAAAAGCAGGAGTGGCACAACACTAATTTGAACTCACACAAGCATACACAGGTTTCTTCAATGACCTCTCAATTCCTCTTTTCATCATTTTAACTGAGAGCGAAGTTGGCAGACAAAGCTCCACCAAGGAAAAGAGATAGAAAAGGAGATTTCTCTGGGAAACCAATCCTAAACTTTGATAGTTCTTTGGCAGATTGGGAAATAATAAGTCTCTTAGAAACTAGAGATAAGCATTTTGGTACGTTATTTTGATGCTTTTGGCATTGTGGTTAGACCCTGATACTGATCTAAAAGCGTACAGTGACTCACCATGGCCCAGTCTTGGCACGTTATTGCGATTAACCAAAGCTTCCTCTTTGCGTATTATCCCTCTGGCAAGGTGTATTTCATTTCTGCATTCATTCAATATTTTCTTGAGACAAGTTAAATGTCTGATTGCAACGCATATGTTCAAATAGCAAAACGCTGTGTCCGAACCTAAAAGCAAACAAAAACTAAACAAGTTGTTGCACACTTAAGTTGCTCTGATCCCAATTTAAAAATCAATGCAAGAAGCAGTTTAGGTTATGATATATAGAGTACATATGACCATATCACGCATGTCACAAAATAGACTTAATTTTAACACCATATTCAGTATAACATACTCTATGAACCCTTTTGTGCTACAGCATCTTGCTTTAATCAGCAGCAAACAGATTCCAATCATCGGCTATTAAAACCTTCTCTGGACGGATCTGTAAGTGGGGCCACTCATCATTCAGACAGGAAAAATAATGCTGTCATT